>NC_054833.1:99326646-99359146 GCF_018345385.1 Vulpes lagopus
GGCAGGAGGATGTTGGGGAGCCATCCCATAACTGTTGCACTTACTGTACAAAATATGTGAGGCAAAATAAATGACAAAATAAGCCTGAGTTCTTATTTTTAAAAAAACACAGTGCTCAAAAAAACAAAAAAAAAAAAAAAAAAAACAAAAAAAAAAAAAACACAGTGCTCGAACTATCAAATACCCTAACCAACAACAGAGAATTGTTTAAGTACAAGCCATTCATATGCTGCAATCTTATGAAATCACCAAAGTATTTTTGAGCAATATTTAGTGATATGATAAATTCTTGTTTTAAAAAAGGACTACCTATCTATCTACATAGATTATGAACTCAATTTGTTTAAAAAGTAAATGTCATCACTCAGAAGAAAGAAAAGAACATACAAAAAACATCAAGATCAATTATTTCAGGCCAGTGGAATTAACAGAACATTTTCATCTTCTTCCACCATGCAAATTAATCTACTACCATATTAAAAATATAAAAGTTGGGTTTTCAGAGTAAGAAGTGACTTTCAATGGCAGGGGAAGCCAAATCAGGTTCTATGTCTGGGCCCAGCCAAGTAATTTACTTGGGTCACTATTTAAGAAAGGTTAAATAATAACAGTCTAATAAAAATATAAACATATATAAAAGAAATATCTGCCCTTTTTTTATTACTGAGAAATTAGAATCTGAAAAGAAATTTGGCATCTATCCCCCCAGCACCCAGTTCTTGAGTGTGATAAATCCAGAGTCCTGGAGCATGGGGGATTCTTGGCTGGGAGCTCCTGTGGTAGCAGCTGTCCAGGTGATACACAGGAAAACCCCAAATAGGTTAAGAAATGGCTGGGCCTGGATCACTAGGGAGCAGAGTGAGTTGCTGAGGGGTCTGTGTGATTTATTATGGCTTTCTTCATAGCCCTTTGTAGTGTCCAAGATTGTACTTGGCATTCATGGGACAGAGCTTCCAAACCTGTTTTAAGTAACTCAGAGCCTTGCTCTCAAGCTGCTTTCTGGACATCTGGCTTGTCACGAGGCCTCAGAGATACTTCCTTTATAAAAGTCTCAGGAATGCCAAGAATACATTCACTGTGAACCTGATCTTGGCGGAAAATAATCATTGTAATAACACCATCAATAACAGTGACCATCTCCGTGCCTGGCACTCTGCCAGCCATTTTATCTACACCATATCTAATTCCATCAGGAAATAGCCCATAATGTCCCCCATTCTAGAGATGATAAAACTAAGGCTCAGGAAAAGTAAAGCTCATTAGGAGTCCAACCAATCATTTTGATACAACCCAGATTCATACTCAGCTGCATCTGCTTCCAATGCATGTGCTCTCTGATACTGAAGAGGTTCTCCTCTGTGGTTTAGGGATGCTGCAACGACACTCCTCAGTCCAGCACTGATGCTTAGTGCCTGTACTGGTGGCAGAAGAGGAAGAAGAGGACCTGGCCTGGAAAGGGGAGCTGATCTCTGGAGGTAGATGCATTGAGGTTCTCCAGGAATGGAAGCAACCACTGAGGAGGTAACACGAAAAGCCAAGAGTTTAGCCCTAAACCTAGGGTGAGCATCAAGGATAGAATCTGGCATCACTCCAGCCCATCTCTGATACCATTTTAACAATCTGCTTGCACTTCCAGGGACGCATGTAACGTCCTACCCCTAGGGGATTTGTTCTACTGCCAGAGTAAGACTCCAAATAGCTGCTTGTATTCCACCTGACATCCACAGATATTTAAGAGGCTAATCCAATCCTTCTATCTTTTCCAAAGACACAAAAGAACCACAGCTTCCAGCACCTTGGGGCTCTCTTTCTCATCTGCCTTTCCAGTTTCAGCAAGTGGGAGATACACACTCATGAAATAGGGTAGTTTAAGGATGGTACAGTGCTGCTACTTTGGTGCTTACAACATAAGAAACCTCTGTGGGCTCCTGATCCCAACGGAGGCATGATGCCAGGTGCCTGGACCTTGGGTGGGGGTCGGGGGGTCCAACTTCTTTGTGAGTACACTAGCTGAACAGATGTGTAATGGCTTCAACAGCCAAAGGGCTATCAACTGAACACAAGAAAAGCCAAATTCCTGTCAGTGCCAACCTTATGAGACAATCCATTAAGGAGACTCACATTGTGATAAGAGTTTAGGCTATAAACCCAACAGCCAAGTCACTTTCTTCTCACTCCTTTTTCATTGGAAGGTGTGCTGTGTAGGCGGCGCATAAACTCTGAAATGCTCTGCCTGCATCGGGCAGCTAGCTTGCAAAATCCCACAGTGGAACCTTTGTAGGCCAGTGGAGATTTGTGGGACGGGGGAGATGTGGCATGGAAACCCATTCCATAACCTTTCACCAGGCATAAAATTTACTGTGAATGGAATTCCTCAAAGTCCATGTTAGCTTCTGATTTAAAACTATTAAATCTGGTTTCCTGAGAACACCTCCATTATAATAAATACATCACTATGACAACATATGCTAATTGCACAATCTCAAAGACCAGAGTGAACAACCTATACATGAAAAATGCATTTGAACGTGGCTGTCCTGGATTCATACCTCCAAGGCTTCAGATTCGGGCTGAGTCACTGGCAAATATGAAATATCTCATGGACAGGCTGCCATCATGGTGGACAGAACTGGTAGGCAGGGCACCGGGACCCCAATTTCACACAGGAGATAAAACTGGATCTATGTTCACTTGGAATGTAGGTGGTGTCTCCAGCTTATGGAATTTAAGGCAGTAAACCATCTGTATATTTACAGATATGAGTAAGTTCTTCTGAATGACAAAAAAGAGGGCTAAGAAGATACACACACCTTTTCATTTTCAAGGTATGGCCTGAAGAAATTAGAGAAATGTTATGGTCACTATAGGTACTAATCTATTAAAAGGAGAAATGAGATTGTTTTTATGCAATTTAGCCAAGCTTTTTTTTTTTTTTTTTTCTTTTCTTAATCTGGGCTTGTTCTTTGTGTATTTCTTCTTCCTCATAGCTCTTCCCTTCTTTCTCAGACATTGAAGCCAGTCCTTCCAGCCTCTAACTGCTGGGAGAGACACAGGCAAATTACCCAGAACCTGCCCTCCAGAGAATTACAGTGAGATAGGAGAGGCAGATCAAAATGGTGGCCAGGGCCTTAGATTCAAGCAGACATGAGCTTGCTTATGCAGCTTATCACCTTGAGGAAACAAGGTCACCTAATTGCTCTGTCCATTATCCAGATGTGTGACATGGAACTGAAAGCACATTTGTGAGGTTCCCCTAAGGATTAAACGAGATGATGGGTAAACCCACCTTGCACTCTGTAGACACTCAACACAAAAAATAATCATGTAATAACAGTAACCAATTATTTTGATCAAGGTCAAAAGTGGGCAGAGCCATGAGATCAGGACAAATGGGAGAGGAGGAGAAACAGAAGCGGAAAAGATCAAGGCCATGATGTGTGTTGATACAAGGGGAAACGTTGTGTGGGAAAACAATGAACCTAGTGCAAAGTTTGAATAGAAATAAACAGCCACCCAGATGAGAACAGATGGAGGCCCTGTACTCAGAACTGGCAGTACCAGGAGAGTCAGCCACCACCATGTGTGCTTGGCAGGGATTCAAAGGCAGGCAGAGGTGAGGGAAAGCTTTCTAGTGAAAAAAAAAAAAAAAAGGGAGGGTTTCAGGCATGCCCTGATCAAGGTTGTTGGCATGGGGAAGCTGGAGGCAGGTCTATCCAGAAACCACCATGCTAGGTGATTGGGTTCATGAGCATATTTGGCTTTCCAGTTGTCCACAAGTTGGAAGTAAAGACAAAATTAGAGAAGCTGGTGTTATTGAGCAAGTCCTATCTGCTGTGGGTTGATCACCACAGAGTTCTGGTTTGGCTTCTTGGGCTGATGGCTGTAGAACCTGTGGGACAGAGTTCTAGCATCAGATACAGTCTGGCCATTGTCCATCTGTAAAGGCAGTCTCTCATTAGCAAGATCATCTATCTGATGACCGATGACCGTTTACCCTAGAGCTGTCTACAAAAAGGACTGTGACAAGAACTCTTCCCCAAAGCAGTGAGTGCAGGGGACTGGATGGCTGTAGATGAAGCGAGCAACCCCCCATCAGGGCTTCCTTATGACAAGGGACCCCATTCTCAGAGGGGCCCATCCAGTCCAGACACTGATCCCCTGTCACTGTGGGCCTTTGTACAGGGATACACGTGAATTAGAGAGGAAAAAGGTACTTTGACATCCTAAAGAAATAGCCGTTTTTCATGCAACTCCTGGGAGGTGGTAATTTATTCCGTCATCTTTCAACATAATTCCTGTCTGATTGATTTTCTCCCTGGCTTCATCTTCTCCTAGGTACCACACACCTGTTCTGGGGAATAAGAATAAGTATGGTGTATAGATAAGAGGTTCGAGAAGCCAAATGAATAATGGAAAGGACTAAGCTAAAGCAAATGCAAAAGAAAAGCTCGCCATTTATAATAAACAAACAAACTGCTAAAATTATTACTAATGTTGCTTTTCAGAAAAATAGCAATGAAAACTTCTAGCTCCTTTGAATTAGAGAGAAAAAGGGTTGGGATGCCCTAAAGGCAGAAATACTTGATGAGATGTCACCAGCCTTAGCCAACACATTTTTGGCTACTGTTTTAGAAGCTTCTGCTTTGGGTCTATGTTTTGAACCCTGGTCTCTCAGTGGGAGACCCAGAGTCACCTTGAGGGTTGTTCTGAGGAACAGGGAGGTAATATTCTAAGGACTGGTGTGACGCCTAGTGCTCAGTAAGCACTTAAGAATGGGGAGGAATATGCCCACCCTCCTAGCATGGTGGGAATAAAGGCTTGATAAAATGGAGATGCAGCCTAGCACAGCGCCTGGCCCAAAGCAGGCTGGCCTCCATTCTCCTCCGTACAGACCCAGAGGTGCTTTGTAAAGGACTCATTGCATACTCCAAAGGGACCATTGTCATATAGTCATGTGCCGGTTTGTAGAATGATGTAAATATGTAGAAAGATAGGAGCAATCAGAATAACCAGGTAGTCTGCAAGGTGGGACGAGAGGTAAGCGAGACTTTGAAGCATCCTGTATCTGTCTGACCAGCAGCATTCACTGACCCTTCCCCTGAGCCCCGATTCCTTTGGGAAACAGCCCTTGCCCCAAGCCCCATTGGTGTGTCCAGAAGTTTGTGGTGGCAGATGACTTACACCCATCCAGTTATTCCCATATGCCGATTGAAGGATGCCCCTCCTCCTAACTAGACCAAAGACGGTTGACTAGTCAACTCTAGGTTTTGACACTGGGTTTTCCCATCCTAAAGGTGCAGCTGGCTTTGCCAGTGGCCAGGGACAGAGCTCCTGGGTCAGCACAGGGAGAAGTTAATCTATGAAGGGGAAGAGAGATTTCTGATATCTTCTGAATACCCAGGTCCAGTGGAGCCTGAACGAACTATACCCCTGGAGTTCTCCCTCATATAAGGCAAGAAACGCCCTTTGTTTTGCTTCAGCCAGTTGAATGAAGTGTCTCTCACAACCAGGACAGTCAGACTGATAGAGCTGGGTAAGTTTTGGCTGAGGGGACAGAGAAGGAAGGAAATTCTAGGTACAGTTCCTTCCTTCGGGGAGCTTATGTTCTAGCTGGAGAAGCATAGAAAAACCAAGTGAACCAAAAAATAAAATTGAAACCGTGTAAGTCGTGATGAGTGTCTCAAGGTGAAGGAACGAAGGGCTAAGATAAAGAATCCTGGAGCACTGTTCTATTTACTCAGGACAGACAGTGTGGCGGGCAGAGTATGGAAGCCTAAAGGTGCCCACGTTCTGATCCCTGAGATACACAGCTGGGTTACTTGACATGGCAAAGGGAGCTAGTCCTGCAGACGTAAATAGGTTAAGTTTCCTGAGATGGGTAGAGCATGCTCAATGACCCAGGTGGGACCGATGGAATCAGAAAGGGCCTAAGAACAGATGGAAAAGCCAGAAGGAGTGGCAGGATCAGAGAGATTGAAAGAAGCTATACGGCTACATTTAAAGGTGGAATGTAAGTGGTCCCTGCAAACCGTAACAGATTCTCCCCTGGAGCCTCCAGAAGGAACCACGACCTGCCAACACCCTGATTTCAGGCCGGTGAGACCTTTTCTTCTTTTGGACTTGGAACACCCAGAAGAGGAAGGGAACACAATCACATGGTTCAAGCCACCGAGTTTGTGGTCATTTGTGATGAACAGGCAACAGGGAACTTCTACAGACGGTCAGCACTGGCCTCTCTGACGGGTGTTTATGCTGAGCACTGATGGACGAGGAGGCCAAGGCCATGCCAAGGTGGTGAGAAGATCACATGGAAAACCCTGGGATCAGAAAGAGGAGACTGGCACGTTCTGAGAACAGCACGGAGATCGTCACGGCGGGAATGTGTATAATGCTTAGCCTTGAGGTTCAGAGAAGAATTTAAAGCACTTTAAATATTCAATGCATCCCAACTTTGGGGTTGGGTGGGGGGAAACAAAGCATTCTTTAATGATTTCCTTGATTTTAAACTCCTTGAGGTCTAGGACTGAAGCTCATCCATATATTAATAATAACTAGCACAAAGAATTCCACAAAGTGCAATTTTCCTTCGTAATTCCAATTTATATGCCTATTTAGATTCCTAACATGCATTCCAGATCTTCTGAATGTGTCTTATTCTCATATATTCTGTCCTCCTGCACCCAGCAGTAGTATATTCATGTGCCCGACCCGTAATAGGCACTAAATAAATATTTGTTGGATAAATATGCCTGGGGTTTTGGGTTTGAAAATATACCCCCTGATGCTATATATCCCCCTATGACCTGTTCTCCCAAGTCACCCTAGAAATAATTAAAATGTTTCGCTGGGTTGGAAGAGGAAGGTGACAGACCCAAGGGCCAGCGTTTGGCCACTGCCACTACCTGCCTGGTTGGAAGCTCAGGGGGTGGGGGTGGGGGGACATGGGAGAGAAGTAGGACTAGTGATTTGTTCATGAAGTATTATCAAGATATCAAGTGAGCTAGAGGTCACTAATAATGGCAACCGCCTCATGCTGGGAAGAAAATATTTTTTTTGGAGGGGGGCTGTCCCCCACACCACTTGAGCTGCTGAGCGAGCAAAAAAGCAATATGAATAAACTCTGCGGGCATGAGAAGTCTGGGGCTCCCTTTTAAATCAGTTCCTAGAAGGCGAGAAACCAGTATATCATAGTGAGACAATCATTTATAATGGGACCATTATTAGGAGCCAAGATATAAAAATTGTACATGAAACAGCCTTATAAGCAGATTCAGTGCGTGGCTGATTAACCTCCCTGTCCCACCGGGGGCCGGGTGGCTCAGGGGAGTGGTAATGAGATGTGGAAGTCATTCGCCTCGAGGTCACAGGTTTAAAGCTGGACATGTGAGAAGAGGCCTAATTGCTGCTCCTGGGTGACTTCGCAGAGCACAAGTGGGCACACGCCGCCTTCTGGGCACGGGGACGCAGAGACCGGGGTTCAAGTCTGCAGAACCTGTGAGCCCGCAGCCTGGGCCCTGCCATGTAGCCAGTTCTGTTAAGGCTGATTCCTTTTTCTTTTTTTCTTTCCTTTTTTTTTTTTTTTTTGTTCTTTTAAGACAAATATGAGTATGCCTGGCACATGGTAAGCATTCGATAAATGGTAACTCCTGCTATTTTCTTTTCTAAGAATACATGTTTTCTTGTGTGTTCTTGGGCATTAAAAGAGCTAGAAGTAGCTCTGGATATTACAAATTCCAGTGCAGCTGGGTCTTCTGGGGTCTGGATAGCCGTACAGAGCGCGTCTCCCATTTCCAGTGAACAACGAAGAGGCCCTTATCTGGGGGGTATCTAGTTTGGGGTATGCCACGGGCAGGGATAGCAGAGGTGCTAATTAGTGGCCGAGAGCCTACTACAGATTAGGCACTGTTTTACACATTTCGCCTCCCTTCCCTAATCTTTTCCTTGCAGAATCCCCAGGGGGAAGGTACCAGTACTAGTACTGCTGATGCAAGCAGTAAGCCCATGGTTTTACACCTGGTGGGATGAAAGATGGTCGGATTCCAGAACTTGGTTAGCCACTCCACTATATATCCCCAACATCAAGGGCCGCACAGAACCAGGAAGGACCCTTCCCCTGCATCTGTGATGAATATGCCTCTTGCCCAGGGTTCCCCCCCTGATGCACCCTGATGGGGGATCGGTTCCAGCAGAAGCAGAAGAAGTCGTGGTCAGCATGGGAACTGTCCACGGGCCCACGGCAGCTGACTTAGTTGACAGAAGCCCGTGGCAATAACCCGTTGGGGGGCAGGGGGCTCAGCTGGTCTCAGCTCGCCTAGGTGGCTTGTCCATCAGGTGGGTCCTGGTGGCAGGAGCATCATAGGAACAAATGAGGGGAGACCCACCGGCCCGGGCAGCACTAACTTTGACCTAGTGCACACAGGTGGCACTCAGCAAAGTTGAGAGATGCCACCAAGACTAAATTACAAGCAGGGAGCCAAGACAGCAAGGAGCAAGGAGAGGCACTTTGAGGTAAAATGAAAGGCAATGTGAAGTGACAGGAAGATGAGGCTGGAAACCCAAGCCCTGGGTTCAAATCCCACCTCTGACCTCTTCCCCTTCCTCTCTCTCCCCATGCGGCCTCCCTAGGGTCCCCTCCCCACCCTTCTTCTCCTCATCCCCAACATAAAGACAAATGTGAACGTGGGAGAAGAGCTCTTTGCAAATATCCCTTGACTGGGAGTTCCAGTGTGGGTAGGCACCAAAGGGCCCTGTGTTTAAGTTTCTGTTAACTGGAGAGAATTGCACATTATTGGGGGGGCAGGAGGTCTCCTACACAGGTATGTCACACCTAATTTAATACAGTTCTTAAGTGTTAACTCTCCAATAAATTGCTTGTTGTCCACCCCACCTCCCTCCCCCACCGCCACCAACCCTGCACTTTCCAAGGACCCGAGGCTCTTGATGAAAAGGGAGGAATAATCCTTTCTTTGGTGTCTGCCATCAAGATCTATTTGGTAACCCACTCCTCTAATGCTGCCTGTGCAGAGAAATAATTTCAGCTCCCCGTTAATTTGAGTATTGAACTGAAATTCTGCAGCTGCTTGCTGCCAAGCCTGAAAGCAGAAATTAATTTCAATGACCCAGGCGAGTGGAGGGGAGCCCTGTCAGGTAATTAGTCTTCGTCTTTTGCTACTCAGAGTCTATCACTGTGCTAATCCATACATAAACCCAGGCTTTCCCCGAGTCGCGGGCAATCTGCGGGGCCGTTTAAATACCTCTTGCTTCGGTTCACCGAAAGCCGGGGCATCCGCAGCGAAAGGGATGACGGCTCCCTTTCATGTTCCCCTTCCTCCTACCTATTTGGGGCCTGCAGAATTAATGCAGCTGATTTACATGTTCTTTTCCTGTTTGATCGAGTCTGCCGTTGATTAAGTGGAGCTTGGGGTGGGAGAGGGGCGGGGGAAGGGCTCCCACTCCTGCAGCGTTCTGACTTGCCAGTTTATTAATGAAAGAGGCACCAATATTGATAGCCCTGACACTACAAGTGCCACAATTACGGGGTATGTCCTTCCAGGCTTCTAATTAAGAAGGAGCCTTTTCTGGCCTAGAGGGGTTGTATTGTCATATCTGCATTCGATTCTGCCTTGGGTTGGGGGCTCCCCTGCCTTTCCCTTTAGGAAAATCTCCTGGGGGGATCCCTAGACCCTAGTCCGCAAAAGATACACGCAGGTAGGGAAAGCTTTGTTCTCAGTGGGGGTCATTTCGAAATCCAAGGAAAAAGAATGATTTTTGGAGAAGACACCTGTTCACCAAATACAGCCTGCCTTCCACCGCCCTGGTCCCAAACTTCTCTGGGTTTTATGTTTTTCCTGCCTCCAACCCTGAAGGAACTGGGGAGGGTGGTTTAATCAATCAAATAGTAGCTATGATAATTTTTGAGCACCTAGGAAAGGACTTCGCACCCTCTAGCAAAGTTCACTGCTAGAGCAACTCTGTGGGAGGAGGGTTCCTGCAGTTCCATTTCACAGATGGGAAAACTGGTGTTCAGCTCAGGGAAGGTCCACAGCTGGTGGTTCTTCTTCCCTCGAAGTCCTTCTTTCCATCCACTCCAGGCATGGAACAGAGTCCCCACAGGGCCAGTCTGCAGGCCTGTATTCCAGCCCACAGCCGCTGGCCTTTGGGGGCACTCTGATATTTCCAGAGAACTCAGAAATCTGGACATTTACATGAATTCCTCCTTAAATGGTGTTAATTCATTTGTTAATGGAGCTTGCATTTCTCTGCAGTTTCAGGGATGCTATCTGCCTTCTTAGACTCAAGATCTATTTTTATAACCTTGTTTACTTATTATTATTATTATTATTATTATTATTATTTTAAATTTTGAACACCTCATTCAAATGAAACTGACCCAGCTTTGTTTGCGGGCTTTGCCCTGTCCCCCTCCTGTCTGGGTGGTCACACACTCTGAAACTGCCCCTGCATAATGCCAGATCTAAAATGGAAAAACCGTGGTGCCCAGAGGTCTTCCTCCTAGTCTTTCCAGGGTTCACACATCCTCGCTGTCCCTTTTTAGCAGGTCTGGTCTCTCACGTACACCAGCTGCAGAGAAATCAAGCAGGTGCATCCTGAGTCCGGGGGCCGCTCTCCAGTCCCGCCTCTCCTGCACAGTCCTCTTGAACCCAACCCTGGAGTATCTTGTGTGTCTTGAGATCCAAGGAAACCAAACTAGACAGGACTGTGGTTCTTTTTCCCCTTTATTTTATTGCCCCAAAACAGAACAATGGCGACTGAGCACTGGACAGCAAGCCAGTCTTTCCACTTCAGTTTTCCTACCTCTAAAGTGGCCTCCATATACCTCTCTCATTGCCTGCTGGGAGATTATCAAAGGAAAGCAGGTCTGACACTTAGTAGGTCCGCAGGACATCAGGCTCCCACTACCAGCTCCTATATGTCTTTACTCTCTTGCTTTAGACTCATATTATTCAAGTTTTATTCTTCAGAGGTTTTTGTTTGTTTGTTTGTTTGTTTTTGTTTTTTTTCTTTTTTTTTCCATGCTTAGGACTAAAGCTTGGAAATGGAATAAAACAAAACGAAACAAACACTGAATCTTCATAGGAGCTACAACTGTTTTTTTGTTTTTGGTTTTTTTTTTGTACAACTGTAATTGTTTCTCATTTTAGGATAAATTCCTAGAAATGACCACATTCCCTTCCAAAGGAGGGAGAGAGACAGAGGGAGAGGGAGAGAGGGAGAGAGAGAGAGAGAGAGACCTGACAAACAGAACAGAAAAGCTCTAATGTTCTAATGTATTTTATTGAAATCAGAAGTGCTCTCTCCTGCCTCTGACCCCCTTCTGTCCCCTCCAGCCTGCTGCTGGGGGCACCGAGGAAAAGTCAGAAGCATTAGTGTGGTGTCAAGTAGCACTGCCATCCACATTCTATGAGAGTCAATTGCAATTAACAGGGCCATTCAGAAAAGGCAGGTACAGGCCAGACAAAGGAAGCATGGCCAGATCTTATCAGAGCCCAAGGCTGGCAGGTCAGGCCTTTCCAATGCTGTCTGCACAGGAGGCAGGGAAAAAAGGTGGTAAAAGAATTGCTGGGCAGGGGAAGGAAAGCAGGACTGAGGAGGCTGGGGAGCACAGGGAGTGAGAAGAGCCAGTCAACTGAGGAGAGAGCTTTAAAAATAGAATGGCAGACACCGAGCCTGCTCCTGGGGTTCAGATCCTGATTCTGCCCAGGCTACTTGGGACACTCAGACAAGTCACTCATCGTGACCTCCAACCCTCAGCTGGCTTATTTGTAAAACGAGAAGGGCACAGTCACAGTACCTTCTTGGGGGGTTTTTGTTTTGTTTTTTTTTTTAATTGTCATGTGAAGTAATGTTTGCAAAGTGCTTGGTACGACAGCTCTTCTAGGAGCCAGACTTCAAGTGGGCAAGGAGCTATGGAGATCCAGGAGAGAAACAGCTTCTTGAAGCACTCATGCATCCCAGCAGGGAAATCCCACAATGCAGAGACGGGTGACCTGGCTGAAAGTGGCTCCATGTCCTCTAGTAGAACCAGGCATGGGGGCCTGTCCTCCTCTCAGAGAAAGGAAAGGTCCCACAAAAAGCAGTCTTCCACCTAGCGGGTAGTCACAGATGCTGATAACAACTACAGAGATCCCCGGTAAGGGGAGGCGGCCTGCACATGCCATAGTTGGCCTGGGCCAGGGGAACATTATCCAGGCCACGTGTGCCCTACCCACCACTCCATTTTGATATCTCCCTCCACCCCGACCTCCATGGTGCTTAGATATCTTCAAACAGAAGAGATGGAGCACTGGCTACGTATTTAGTTCTGTGCCACTTATCAAGGGGCCCCCAGAAGAACAAGCTCTATCACTCCCTTCTTTGTTTCTTTGTTCTGAGGATGACATTGAGGACTAAGGAAGTGCAATATGGTACAAAGGTCCAAAAAAAATCTGACTTCAAATGCCAGGTGGGCCACTGATGAGTAACATGACTGTGGACCATTTGCTTGAGCTTTTACTAGCCTCATCTGTAACACAAGGGTAGGAATACCTATCACAGGATTTTTTTTTTTTTTAATCACAGGATTTTTGCAAGCGTATGCAGAGAACGTCAGAGATGTGATGGGGTTTCAATGCGTGTTATTTGTTTTTTATTATTGCAGCATCCTCAAGATGCTCTAGGTGGACAGGTGCCGGGTAGCTTGATGGTTAGCCTGTCTCAAACGGGCCGTGCTCCTGTCTGGAATTGGGCAGACAGGGGGAACGAGTCCAAACCACACCAGCCTCTTCAGTAAGATAAGGAGCTCTCTCCAATGCACAGGCCCTCAGACTGGTCTTATGAATTCTTTAAGTGATCAAGCTCATGTTGGGCCAGTGAAGAAGTTATCTGAAAGGACCAGCCAAATTAACTGGAGGTTGAATACTTCTTGATCCTCTTCCAGAAGCAAACGCACAGCTCCAGGGAAGGTGGGGAGACTCCTCTCTATTTTTACTTCCTTGGCTAAGCTGCCTATTTTTGTTCACACGCCTCGGTAATTGGGTGCTTACCTTTCAGACCCTCTTAGAATTTCAGAAACTGTAGGCTAAAAAATCCATTAATTTAAATTTTTAAAAGTTCCCATGGAGCGAGGGAAAAGGGGGTCATTACGAGTAAGCAAGAGGACTGAGCATGGTGGGGGAGGGGAGCAGTCACTCGATTTTCTATCAGGAAAAAAATAACACACAGCAAAACCTCATTAAGTCAGTATCGGTTTATTCAAAAGAGCTTATCATTTGCAGCAACTATTCCCCAATCAACTGGATGCCTCTATTGTAATCTTCTTTAATGCAGAGAGTCTGATAATTAAATATATTAATATATCAGAGAGGCCAGGCTTGGTTTATTGGGTGGCATGAGGCATTCTGCGGCGATGCCTCTGAAGTGTCTAGCAAAGCAATCCGTGCATAGTAGGGATTCAGTCCCGCTTTAGCTGCCTTTCCCTGCATTTTGCATTATCAAAGTTCCAATCTGGTCTATAATATGTCTAGTCCTTATCAATAATAACATGTTTCCATTTTAATATACTACCTTTTATTAAACCGGAGCCACAAGCTCTTAATAGCAAAGGCCTTTTCAGGGCACTTTAATCATTGCTGGAGAGCAGATGTCCCTCGGAGGAAAACACGGGCAATGTTCAGAGGCAAGGATGGGGACCGTCCATCCACCTTCATGCTGGCAGAATGAGTTACAGGATTGTATTATCAATGCAATTAGGCCAGACTCCCTCTGCACTTCCACAGCAGACCTCTGGGCTCTGAGCAAGAGGCACTTTCCTCTATGACCTGGTTTCCAAAGCATTTTTTTCCCCGAAAGCGGCCACCGCTCATACCAGGATAGAAAGGCCAACTTCTGAGTTTTGTTGTTGTTGTTTTTAACTGATGTATAACTGACATACAAGATATCCTTTTAGTTTCAAGTGTGCACCGTGGTGATTTGATATTTTTATACATTATGAGGTGATCCCCAGGATAAGTCTACTTATCTGTCACCAAAGTTATTACAATATTATTTACTATATTCTCTATGTTGTACATTACATCTCCATGACTTATTTATTTTATAATTGGAAGCCTGTAACTCTTTATCTCTTTCCACTATTTCACTCATCCCCAAAACCCTCTCCGCTCTGGTAACCAACACTTTCTTCTCTGTGTCTATGAGGCCATTTCTGTTTTGTTCTCTTTGTGTATTTGTTTTTTTTTTTCCCTCTTTTTTAAGATTCCACATAGAAGTGAAATTATACAAAATTTAGCTTTCTCTGACTTATTTTACTTAGCATAACACCCTCCAGGTCCATCCATTTTGTTATAAATAGCAAGATTTTATACTTTTTACTTGCTGAGTAATATTCCATTGTATACAAATACATGCCACATCTTTATCTGCTCATGTATTTGATGGACACTTAGGTAGCTTCCATATCTCGGCTATTGTAAATAATGTGGCAATGAACATAGGGGTGCATAGATCTCTTTAAATTGCTGTTATCTCTTTCTTTCAGATAAATGCCCAGAAATGGAATTGCTGGATCATGAGGTGGTTCTGTTTTTAATTTTTTGAGGAACTTTCATACTGTTTTCCATAGTAGCTACACCAATTTACATTCCTGCCAACAATGCATGAGGTTCCAATACATTCCTTTTCTCTCTATATCCTTACCATTATTTATTTCCTGACAAGTCTCTATCCTTATTAATAACAACCAATCTGACATGTATGAAGAAACATTTCATTATGGTTTTGATCTAACACTTGAATTCTGGGAATACCTGCAACTTACAGAATTTTCCCAACACAGACACCCAGGTCCAGGGCAAACCAGAACCTAGTGCTTTTCACGATGACGATGATGCCAACAATGGTGACCATGATGATGATGGCAATGATGTTGATGATAGTAGGTGAGTGACGATGCTCGCTAAGCACTGACCACTAATGTAGCTGTGTGCCGTTCAAGCATTTTCTGCATCTAATCCTGTCAACAATGCTCTGAGGAAGAGATTGTGTAGATGGAGACACTGAGGCTTGGGGAGGATAAAAGACCTGCCCAAGGCCCCCAGAAAGTAAATGGCCCACACAGGATATGGACGCAGGTGGGCAACTTCAAGTTCTACACGTTATCCAACACTGACTCTGTGTCTTAATCTGCTCAACTGCAATAAGAAAATACCGTAGATATTTTGATATTTTGATAGATGTGGCAGCTTAAACAATATCCATTTAGATGTCGTAGTTTCTAGAGCCTGGGTAGTCCCAGATCAAGGCACCAATAGATTCAGTGTCTGCTGAGAGCTCTCTGCTGGACTTGCAGTGGCCTCAGGCTGTGTCTTCACCCGGCCCTTCCTCAGTGCATATACACACAGAAAGAGATGGCAATATCTCTGCCCTCCTCTTCTTAGAAGGGCACTGATCCCATCACAAGCATCCCACTCTCATGACCTCAATTAAAGCTACTAATCATCCCCCAAAGGCCCTATCTCCAAATACTATCCCATTGGGGGTTAGGGCTTCAATACAGGAATTTGGAGGGATACATTCAGTCCATAACAATCCATTGCAAGCAACTCTGTCCCTTGCCCGGTCCAAAACAGCACATCAGAACCCCTGCCCTTCCTCCCAGATGAGCTGTCCCTAAGGTCCCTCAATCAGGATCTAAGGCAGTGTGCCCAAGACCCAAGCCCACCTGCCATCCTTTGCCAGGCCTCTTGGATGACGAATTAAAGGAACAGCCAGGCATCTGTCCAACAGGCAAAAAACTTGAGTCTTAGGTTGAAAGGGTTTCATGCATCTGAGTCTAGCCCAGAACTCGACCCTGGTTAATCCTGAGTCCAACACCATTCCATTGCAGACACTGAGGGGGAAAGAGTACGGTTTGGGCATCAGACACAGTTAGATTCGAAGTCTAATGATACTGGGCAAGGCGTCCTGTCGGCACGGTGGGGAACAGATACTGCAGAGATGCAGTCAGGACTGTACGAGGAATCTCCAGGGAAGTCACGGCACTGTGTGCGGCATGCTGCAGAAGCTTTGTAAGTACCAGCAGCTTACAGGCTCTTTCTTGTGCTGAGCCTTTTCTTCCTGTCCTCAGCCACAAATCTGCACTTACCCCAACCCCTCTACACACACACACACACACACACACACACACACACACACACACATTCACTCCCACATACAAACTCTCTGACATACTCCCACATTCTCTCTTTCACACACACACATGCACACACATATATACTCACATACATGCACACTCCAGCCTAGAACTGAACCTGTAGGCCACTGGCTCTCAGCCTTATTCCTGCTGAATGATGTAGATGGGACCCGTCCCCATCCATTCTAAGTCCCTAGAACTGTAATGCTTCTACTTGCTCTCCCGACCAAAGAGCATTTTTGGTGCTTGAGTGAGTGAGTAAGTGGAAGAGATATTACAAGGATGACTTAAGCATCAGTCAAATATATAAAATGCAGAAGCACATCATTTCCAAACTTGGGTATTTCAACATCCATTTGTAACAAGGTACTTGTTATACACTAAACCGGCTGCCAGTTCTTAGCTGACAACAATTTATGGTATTCCTGTTGCCCTGGGCACTTGTATTTTAAGGTAAAAGTCTCAAAAGAATGACTCTGATGGTAGAAATGTTCTTCCAAATGTAAAAAAGGGCAGGGAGGGGCCCTGGCAGATACAGTAAAGCACAGGGTGCCGTCCCCAGGGCTCGCTGCTGCTGCTTGAAGTGTTGCTTCTTTGGGTCGCTCAGGGGTCAACGACTAAAAGGACACATGGCCCTTCAGTTGGCAGAGCTGGAATCGTTCTGGGCAAAGAGAAACCTAGAGAAAACCGCACCCGTCCGCTCCCCTTGCTAGCCTCCAAGCGAGTGGAATGTGAAACGGGTCCCCACCCCCGTTTGAGGCACCCAGGAGCACAGTCCAGGCTGCAGTGTGCACCCCTCAGCCTGCAGAGTCCTCTTTATGAATCATACATAAAATAGAGAAGAAAAGGAGGCCTGCCAGCCCAACTTTGCCCTCCACGGCCAAGCATAAAAGCACGCGGGAGGGAGCGGAAGGGGCTTTCTTGAGAAGTGGCCTTGCAGCAATCTGTTTATGGAAAGCAGGGGACCTTTGTAGTGGCATTGTGGTGCCAGAGGCCTGCCTGCGTGCTCCTCAGAAGCCTGCACGAGGAAAGGCTGGGAGCCCTGTTGCCGTGTGTGTTCTGGGGAGCACAGAAGATCTAACCAGAGTCCTGAACTTGTGGTTCTCTTTCAAAGGCATGCTAAGTGCAGAGTCACTTGCTCCACCTTGATGTTAGGAAGGGTGCGATTGTGGGGAAGATGAAGGCTTTGAGACCCAGGAGCTCTGACTTCAAATCCCTGCCCATTCCCGGACTAACTGGGGGGCCTCCTGGCCACCTCAAACCTCCATGTCTTTGTAAGACAATGACAACAAATGTTGGGTCCCTCCCCCATGTGGCCCTTTCTTTCCCTTATATTTGAGAGTGATAAGGAAAAAAAAAAAAGGACATGGGTATATGGCCCTTGGAGCTGCTGTAACAACATAGCAGGGACTCAATGGCTTATAATTCAACAAACTGTATTTCTCACAGCTCTAGAGGCTGGAAGTCCCAGACTGGAGTGCCAGCGTGGTTGTGTAAGTGGGGGCCCTCTTCCTGGTTCAGATCATGGCCTTTTCTCTGTCTTCACATGCTGGCAGGGGCTGAGGAGCTCTCTGGAGCCCCTTTTTAAGGCAAGAACCCCACTAAGGAGGGTGGACCTCATGAAAAGCATTTTGAGGGGTTGGGGTTTTAATATATAAATTCTAGGGAAATATTCATTTAGACCTTTACAATGGCAGAAGGGAGGGCTTTTGGTGGTTGGCCAAGGGCACTGTAAGGGTTATAGAGACATCTCCCTCATTTTCCATCTCCCTTTCTTGGTCTCTTCTGACTTACTTCCTCCCCTGCCCCTCCCCCCACCTATAACATCTGCAGCATCAGGAGTGGGAGCATCCAAAAGAAAGGACTTTGGGTAGAGGCAGCAGCAGGACAGCTCAATAATAACTGGTAACCTACTGTGTGTCAAATACTAGGTTAAGTACTTTAGGAAATGAGATCATTTATTCCCCCACTTCTCTCTAGAAAATCCTAGTAAGAAGATACATGTATTAACCCCATTGTACAGGGCAGAAAACAGAGCCTAGGAAGATGGAGTAACTTTGCAAGTTCCTGAAACCCTGATCCAATTGAATCCTAAAGGATCAGAAAGAGTTCATTAGCTAAAGTGGGAGGGGGAAGAGCCAACAGCCTGTGTGAAGGCCCTGGCAGGACTGGGCGGGGAGGGTTGGCAGGTTCCAGGGGGAAGGAGAGTGGGGTAAGGATAGGTGGCAGATAGTACAGGGGTTTGCAGGACCTGGTAAGGATGTGGGATTTTATCTTAAGGGACAGGAAGAGCCAGTGAGGGGATTAAGCAAGGAGTGGCAAGATGGGTTTCCATTTTAGAGAAATAACTCTAGTGTACCTGAAGAAGGGATTTCTTTTTCTTTTCTTTTCTTTTTTTTTTTTTAAGAAGGGATTTCAAGAGAGGCAAGAGGGGAAGCAAGATGCCAACTAGAAACCTTACTGACAACTCTGCTAACTCACAGATTCAGAATTCATTTTACATTGCCAGCAACTGTGTTGCATTAAGACAAAGGAAGACCAAACTCCACTAGTGTTTTCTGTACCCCATCCCTTGTGGAGAAAAAAAAAGACCCAAGTGAAATTGTCTTCCTGTTTTTAGAGTCTTTTAGATGGCATAAGAACTCCAACAGGAAAGTCTAACATGGAAAAGCAAGCAGACGTGCCCTTTGAAAAGTTTTAATTTTATTTTAACTTTGCTAAATCTACTTACATTCACATTTTGAAATATGCATGCATGATAAAACACTGCAGTTATGGTCTATTGGGTTAAAAATCCACTTTTTGGAACGGGTTCAAGGGAATACTTACACAAAAGATCTCAGAATGGAGAGTAATTCTGTAGATAAAATAGAATGGAAACATCCCCTAAATAAGCAAGATAAATGCACCGTGAGGAGGGCCTGGAACCATCAGTGACCGGTTCAAATCAGCTGGCCTTTCAGTCCCTCATCAGTGTCAATGTTCATACCTTTCCAAGGTGTCACCTCTGCTGTTCATAATTCAGGTGAAGCCAAGAAATTGACCCTCAATATAAGACAGTGAAATTCCATTCTATCATGCTACTCACAAAGCACGGGGTGACCATGGTGCTATTTTGCAAAGTTCCACACAAAGAGATCTAAAAAAAAAAAAATGCTGGAATAAATCCACCAACAAGCATTTCTGTGCTTCTTCTGTATAATTATCCTTGTATGGGGAGGCATACAAAAGAGGAAGAAAATACGATTCTTATCCTTAAGGAGTTAGCCCTCCTCTGAGGAAGGTGCCTCTCAGCTCTCAGGGTGTATCGGAATCACCTTGGGAGCCTGAGAGAAATGCAGGTCCTGGCACCCGCACTGCCACCCAACTCCTAGTGTATGAGAATGTCCACACAGGGACTGGGAATTTGCATCTTAAGCAAACAAAGGGGCTTCTGCTGGGGGCTGGGATTCAGAACCAGCAAACTGAAGAGAAGGAAAAGCTTCAGGAAGCATTAGCAGCGCAGAGCCTGGAGAGAGGTAGAGATCCGAGTGCTTGTCCAGCCACACCTCCCCCTGAAAATGCCCCATCCATGGCAGCTGTGCCAGATGGTGGGACATCCAGCTTTTGCTTTCCTATCTCCAGCAAAGGGCACACAGATCCTTTGAGTGGAGGCTCGTTCCACTGTAAGACAACTGATTCTCCTTTACAGAGTCTTCTTGCCCTTTTCCTCAGGATGAACACATTCCAGTTCACTCAACCCTTTTCCTGATGCCCTGGCCCCAAGACCCCAATCACTTTTGTCACTCTCCTTAGGATGACTTCCAGTCTGCCACCAGCACTCTTTTCAGGTGATACCCAAGATGGAAAACAAGATTCCAGACATGGTTTGACCAATGCCATACCCAAGGGGGGCATCTGCCTCTCTTGATCTGGACATCTATGTTTACTGAAGCTGCGCAAGGGCACATCGCTGTTGTCAAAACCCGACATGTCTGAAATCACTCTATACTCTATTCCATGGCTTTTATTCAGCTACAAACCTTTTTGAAAAAATGAAAGAGTTAATGCCACTCACACTGTTGCCTAGTGGTCTCTACTTTCTTTCCTAAAATTTCAGAAACTATGTATTTAGTTATTTGTTCCCCAATTTTCACAGGGACTAATGTCAAAGTTATTTCTTTCTTGTCTCCATCAACATCTTCACTCCCATATCACTTGGATTCTTATTCTTCCCTGGATCAATCCAGTTCCACAACTTCTTTTCTGCTCCTCTCATTTTCTCCATGATTTCAACAATATTTCCAGCAGACACACATGATACCTCCTGGGTGACTTCTTTTTACTCAAGACTCCCAAGTATTGTAGGACATTGGGACATGAAGGGGCCTTGGGGGGCCAGCCAAGGCAAGCCCCTCATTGTAGAGGTGAAGAAGCTGGGTATAGAGGGGCACAGGCCACACTGACATGCCCAAATTGGGCCCAAGCCAGCATTAGGACCCAGACCTTCTTCCTGGCTGAGTATTTCTCATAGTCCGTCTTGTTTGGGACTCAGAGGCTTGGCAGTGTGGCCAAGTGGGCTCTAAGGCTCATTCCCCGGGGTAGGTGTGGTGACAAACACACTAAGAAAGACAGTGGTGGCCCATAAGGACCCCAAATTAGATAGAGTAAAATGTTAAATGAGAGCAAGAACTCATCCACACTCCTCATGTCTCAGACGGGATTTCTATAAAACAAACAATGCCACTGAGATCCCAGACAGCGCAGTAGCATGCTGCCCTTTGTGTGTGTGTGTGGGGGGGGGGGGAGATGGGGGAGGAGGAGGGACACAAACAAAACCAAGAGGGAAATGAATACAAAAACAAACAAAAAAGCACCCCTTACAATGATGGCGGCATGCCAAAAGGATGGAGCTCCTGATGGCCAAATCTGGAACAATTTGAGCAACAAGACAAAGTCATGCTGGACTATAACCCCAAGTGGAGAATAAATACCCATGAGCTGGCACTGATGTAAATAAATGATTGAGTAAATAAATAATTGGGGGAAAGGGACAAATCTCCCATGCAAAGGAATTCCTAATGGTTTATGTAGATGCTGTGCCCACAAGGAGTGAGAACATCATTTTCTACTCCTATAGTGTGGGCTGCACACAGCAACCTCCTTCCAGAAGGAACAGCATGGAATGGACAGGAAGAGAGTAACTGTTTAGTGGAGAAATGGGACAGATACTGCTTAGGCCAAGTGAAGAAGGTCAATGTCAACAGTGATAAGTCACCTTGGCAGTTATGTGACTTGATATGATGTGATGCGAAGGGCACTGTACTTCTGAGGTCTCCTCCATAACCCACAATCCCAGCCTAACCACACACACACACACACACACACACACAAAATCAGACAAATCCCAATGGGGACATCGTACATAATTCCTGAGCAGCACTCCTCACAACTGCCCATGTCATCAAGAACAAGGAAAGTCTTGGGGTGCCTACGTGGCTCAGTGGGTTAAGCATCCGACTCTTGATTTCGGCCCTGGTCATGATCTCAGGATCGTGGGATTGAGCCCCATGTCGGGCCCTGTGCACAGCAGGGAGTCTGCAGAAGATTCTCCCTCTGGCTCTCACCCCCAACTTGGCTCATGTTCTCTCTCTCTAAAATAAATAAATAAATATTTTAAAACAAACAAACAACAACAAAGAAAGTCTGAGAAACTATTGGTGCCCCGAGGAGCCCAAGGACACAGGATGACTAAATGCACTGTGGGACCCTGGGTGGGGATTCTAGAACAGAAAGAGGTCGTTAAGTAAAAACTAAGAAAATCTGTATGAACTGTGGGCTTTAGTGAATAATAATACATTAATATTATTTATTTAATTGTAATAAATGTACCTGATTATGTAAAAGGTTGATAATAGGAGAAGATTGGGTGTAAGATATGTGGGCACTCTGTCCTAGTGTCTCAGTTCATATATAAATCTAAAACTTACCCAAAATATAAAGATATTATAGTAAATGAAACAAAAGAATGCATATAGAAAAGCAGATGACCTTCTAGAAGTGGGGGTTGTTCAGGGAGGGAGATACTCTGATACTCTGAAGGCGGCATGTGAGCTCTGGGGATCAGGTTCCAGGGACTCCAGTCCTGTGGGGAGGGACAACTAGAAGACAGACATGAGGAAGGGCACAAATCATGGGATGTCCTAGTCATTCTGGTCTAGGGGTGGAACTGCTGATGATCCCATAAAGCCAAGCTGCCAGTGGCTCCACCAACATGATTTGTGATGCTCTCCAGCAATGCTTAGCTGGTCAGAACCGGGAGCTGAGCCTTTAGACCACTCAGGATCCTAAGTGACGTCAAAGCAAAGGGGTGGGAAATGTCAGCAAGAACACCTCCTCCCAGAGAGAGGCTCTCCTTCCAGTGATAGAGGCACAAATCCGGGCTGGCCGGGCCACTAGCCAGGCTTTGCAAGGGGCCACGATGTTCTCACCTTTTAGGTTTAGTGAAAAGGGCTTTGTACACATACCCTAGAGGTGAGCACCATCTTTCATAACCAAGCTGACATTCAAAATTGTGTTCATAAGATCCTGCTCCTTTAGGCAAATGAATTCAAGCCAGAAATTGTAAGGGGGCATAATACTTTCCCGTTCACCATTGTGCCTTTCTGCAATAAATAATTTCTAGTCAGGGTGCTAGAGAATTCTAAATGATAGACATATTATGTTCATGAAAGACAACTTTAAGAAAAATCTTTCTGCAATAAAAGTGAGGGTTTGTCCCCCCTTCTTGGCATCCCAGCTTGCCATAGAAATGAGTGATTTTCTGAATTTCTGCCAAGTTAGATGGTTCAGCATGCTATTAGATTAGTCTGTTTATACAGAAACAGCCCAAAATAGGAAACATACAGAAGCTATTAAAGATATTGTCCTGTGAGGGAAAGATTTGAATGGTTTTCTTACTGCAAGTGGGAAATAAGATATGAGTCAGTATTAATGTGATAAAGAAGTTAATGCGTTCTAAAGCAAACCGTTGGGTTCTTCATCTTGTTTCAGAGGTGACAATAAAAGGAACACACAGACAATTATTTAGGGTTGGGTGAGCAGGGAAGGTAGTGAACACTTTGCACAGCCCAACCAGGCCTGCCAGTTAGAAATATATCCCTCTTAGAAAATAATGCTGGGGCACCCAGGGAGTTTTCAAAGGGAAAGATGGTTGGTAGCCCCCCCGCCAAAAAAAAGACTAAATAAATATATAAATAAAACAAGGTTTCAGAAATTCAAAAGTGAAATTCCAATTTCACTTCTGCCCTTGGGTTGCTCCATAAACTAATGGAAATCATATGACCCCTAAGGTCAATGTGATTCAAGACAGAGGACTTATATTGAGTTCACGTGTGAGATGCTGTGGATTGTTACTTTCCTCATCTATAAAGTGGACGGTGTGACCTGTACCTTGAAGTGGCCTTGTCTTGCCTCAGTAAGTCATAAGATGACCTATGGCAGAAAGACACGGCCACATCCCAGCCACATGTGCCATTCCTGACAATGTTTTAAGATAGACACTATAGGACTCTGTAAGTAAAAGAATGTCTAAGATGCCCAAATAAAGCCTGGTGCTGTGTATTATTTTCCTCTTAGTTCACAGATGAAAATCATGAAGAAATAGAGCTTTCTTAGGAAATACATATTTCTTGTAGGGTCGTCATCTTCTTGGCTGCCCTCTGAGGCTTGCTGAGTAACTTAGAACTTGCTACGCAGCAGAATAGCACAGAAAGGTGAATTCTCTACTACCTAGAATATATTTGCTTTCCTACTGCTGTGTAACAAATTACCACAAATTTAGTGGCTGAAAGTAACACACATTTATTATCTTACAGTTTTCATGGGTCAAGGGTATGGGCATTGCTTAGCGGGGTTCTCACCTTCAGGGTCTTGCCTGGCTAAAATCCTGGTATTGTTTGGGCTGTGTTCTCATCAGAGGCTTAGCAGAGGAAGCTTAATCACCTTTAAGCTCCCACAAACTGCTGGCAAACTCATTTCCGAGACTGTAGGACTGACATCACCATTTTCTTGTTGCATACTTTGGGCCACTCAGCTTTGAGAGGGCTCCTGCAGTTCCCTGCCGGTCCACTCCACAGCCCCTCTCACAACATGGCACCTTACTTCCTCAAAGCCATCAATGGAGACTCTGGCTTCAGATCCTCTTGAAAGGGCCTTCACCTGATTGATCCAGGCCCACCTAGAATGATCTCCTCCCTGATTAACCTAAAACCAACTGATTTGGGATCTTAATTATATCTGCAAGATCCCTCCACTTTGCAGTGTAATGTGGCCTAATCAAGGAAGTGACAGCCCATCATGTTTTTCATATTTTATTGGCTAGAAACAAGTCACAGTCTCCCCACATTCAAGGGGAGGATATTATACCAGGTAGTAGACATGAGCAGATGGGAAATGAATGGGGCCACTTTAGGATTCACCTGCCAAACAGAGGAAGAAAACACAGGGGTTCACTTCTAAAGAAAGTTTCATCTTAGTAGGGTCAGAATTACTTCATTTATGAGCTTGTGCTTAGAATCTTGGAGGGTGGAGAGAATCAAGATAGAACCCTGTGTGAGGAAGACAGAACATGAGAGACTCCTAACTCTGAGAAACAAACTAGGGGTGGCGGAAGGGGAGGTGGGCGAGGGGTGGGGGTAACGGGCACTGAGGGGGATGGGATGAGCACTGGGTGTTATGCTACATGTTGGCAAACTGAACACCAATAAAAAATAAATTTAGGGGATCCCTGGGTGGCTCAGCAGTTTGGCACCTGCCTTTGGCCCAGGGCGCGATCCTAGAGTCCCGGGATCAAGTCCCACATCAGGCTCCCGGCATGGAGCCTGCTTCTCCCTCCTCCTGTGTCTCTGCCTCTCTCTCTCTCTCTCTCTCTCTCTCTCTATATATATATATATATATATATATATATATATATATAATAAATAAATCTTTAAAAAATTTATTTAAAAATAAATAAATAAATAATAAAAAAAGAGAATCTACTCAGAAAAAAAAATGATAGAACCCTGTGTTTCTTCCAAACAATCATACTTTCTCCAGGTTTTCCTAGAACTATGGGTTTCTAGGTATTACGTAGTAAAATACAGGCATGCTTAAAATGTGCAGTTAAATCTTAGTCACTGACAACTGGGTAATTGAAATCCTCCTTCGGTCAGGGTGATAGTAAACTTGGTCATCCAGGAGCACCAGAGCATCAAGAAAAGCCAAGACAGGCTCACAGGCAAACCTGTGTCCAGTTGTCCGAAAGACTAGAACAGCACGGGTTCAGGGAGGACAATGAATGATAGAATGTTATAAGCTGGCCAGTAAAAGCCAAGTTCTGAGGCCTCCAGACACAAGAAAAGAATAAGCAATGTCAAGGGGGAGGACAGATCAAGAGGGGAGAGATGGGGGCAGGTAGGGTTGGAGAAGAGAAAGAAAGTGAAGCAAATTTGATATAGGGAAGAACTGAGTGGCAGGGGAGTGGGGAGGATGGGGCAGGAGCAAATGTAGCCACCAGTTAACTGAAAAGTTCAGTCCCATGAAACCTGGCAGCCTGATTCCGCCCATTAACTTTAATGTTTCCAGAACCCCACCACTTTCCCAGGTGTGAGTTGAAACCATCTGGTTTTGTGCTCTACCCTCCCTATTAAAGCCCAGCATCTTCAAAGATAAATTGTGGACCATGGGTGAGGGAGGCATGGGGGGGGGGGGCCGTGAAAGGCTTTATTTACCACATGATTTGCCTCCACTAGAGAGAGCCTTTAAACAACCTTAGAATGGGATTGTTTTATTCTGAAATTGTGATATTAAAAAAAGAGAATAAAATACAGTGCTGTGGTTTAATACACAGAAACACCACTTGGGCAAATAGCTCAAAAACAAACTCCTAACAAAACATATACAGTGTGTGGTGACCCAGACATGATAAATGAAAGAAGAAATGAACCGAAGAGGGGGGAAATCCATATCCAAAACCATGTCTTTACAGTAGTGATGTTTATAAATTTGACACCCTCGCAAGGAGAGCTCACTCAAGATTATTTCTATGCAAATATGCATTTTGCCAACCCAAGAGCATGCAGGAAAGAAAAAAAAATCCCAAATATGTTTCTTGCAAATCAATTCTTCTGAAGTACAAGTACATCAAGAAGCAGTATATACACTGGTAAATATTAAAATGCTGTGCCAAATGAGAACTTGTCGGAGGACGAAGGTCCCGGATACAGGGGACAGGGGGACAGGAAACTGTTGCACGCTGCCCAATGTTCAGTATCTAGTCTGCCACTGATAGAGTCCCTTTCCTCCTTCCAGGGACAAAGCTTAGACACTGAATGCCCCAACCTCCCTGGCTCCTTGTGGTTGACAGAGAAAGCTCTAGAGAAGATCGCATGGAGCAAACTCCTAGAACACAGAGCAGCTTGCCTGATTGGAGCTGCTGCCCAAGAGCTCCAAATCCAGGCAATCAATCGGTTTTTAGGAGAAAGGAGAAAGCCTTGGGCCAGTCCCCTTAAAAACTATCCCTCCTAAATCCCCAGTGAAGCTAGCCTGGCCTGTCCTGGTTAGGACGGTTCCTTCGATTTCACACTCCAGAAAGTGAAAGGTATAATATTCTTTATTACACATCCTTTCACAGTTAGCTGGTAAGTGTACCATCTTGACCAGCTGTGGGTCTTCTGCATTCATCATTAGCTAGAGATTGTCTCGCCCCATTGGAAAGAGGAGGACCCTGAAGTGAGAGATCAATCTGCCCTCTCAGTGTCCTGTGGTTAATTAGGAGTAGAGCTGGGTCTAAAGGACTCCAAATAAAGACAAGGTGGGTATTGTGTGTTTTTTTTTTGTTTTTGTTTTTTTGCCATGACCACCATCTTTCATTGCTTTTAGAATTACAAACTGTGTACAACTGAGGCGAGAAATTGCATAGCAGTGAAAGCTGAAAGGGGACCCAAAAGGGCCACTGGAGTTCTGGAATTATTCTATTAATATGGGTGCCGCTTACTCATGTGTTAGTGTGTGCAAATTCAGTGAGGTATACTCAGAGCATGTGCCCTTTTCTGCTTCTACTGCACTTAAATAAAAAGTTGAGGAACCTGCCCTGCTGTGACAGTGGCCTGAGGAAAGTGTCCATTGCCTGCTTCTCTAAGGCTAGGGCTCTCACTTGGGGAAGATCCTCATGGGCACATCCGAGGTGCCAGTGGAAAGCTTATCAGCCGAGTGTTGGATCACAGAACAACACACATCACAGAGAAGTGGCTCCAGGTTTGCCCCTGTCCCTCTTGGTCCTATCTTCTGGGGGTAGGGAGCTCCCTCATGAGTCATCACACATGTTACAAAGATTAAAGCAATTCTGGCTTTGTTCCCTGCACAAAACACTGATTCTGTTCAAGAAGAGGCTTTTTAGGAGCCGAACTGTGTTTCCTCCAAAAATCATATGTTGAAGTCCTAAACTCCAGGACCTCAGGATGTGACCATGTTTGGAAACAGGGCCTTTAAAGAGATAATTAGGGTAAAGTGAGGGAGGTAGGATGGGCCCTAATCTGAATGCCATCCTTACAAGAAAAGGAAGTTGGGACACAGACACGCATGGGGGGAAGAGCTGTGAGGACACAGGGAGAGGACAGGTGGCTGTATACCAAGCAGGCAAGCCTCGGAGGAAAGAAGCCCTGCTGACACCTTGACTTTGGACTTCCAGCCTCTAGAACTATGAGAAAATGTCCATTTTTTGAGCTGCTCAGACTGTAGTACTTTCCCATGGCCGCCCTAGGGAACTCACACGATGTCCAAAGTGAGAATGGCTCCAGTGCTTGCCTGTTGAGATGGGAAGTCTCTAAGAACAAGGGTTTTGGAGTCAGGAACGCTGGGACTTGAGTCCTTGTCCTGTGGCCTGGAGACAGTCATTTCCTGCTCCCAACATAGGCAAAATGTAGATAGTAACAACCTCATGGGCCTGTCATGAAAATGTAATTAGATAATGTAAGAGTGGTGCTGAACACCATGTCAGGCTCAGAGATGGAGCTCAATAAATATTAGTTGTTAGCACTGTTGATATGATGATGATAAAATGAAGATTAAAAAACCCTCTCTGGCTTGTTACAACAGTTTGTTATAATGATGTGTACCATGCAAATGAAGTGGTGCTACACAAAGGTCAATCAGCATTTTGATTACTAGATACGTTGAAATATAGCAAGACATCTTCTTTCCACCATTCAGACAAACACTTCCCAAGTTCCTGGGAGATCGAGACAGATTGATGATGGGCCAATGGACATGGAGCCCATGGTGGTGCAGAGGGGACAGGAAATGCACACAGGTATCATGGAACCAGGAAGGATGGGGTGAGACCTACAGGGGAAGTCCAAGCATCACAGGAGCATAGTGGTAGACAGGGGACTCATTCCAGCTTGGGGACATATCTTAGGGATTCTCACTCACTGAACTCAGAACAGAGAGGGCACAACCCCAGAGAAAGTGATGGAGACTCCAGGCGACTGCTCACATGCACACCCCCAAGCTCACACTGAGGCCCTGCACACAGCTTCTTGAATGAGGGCACCAGCTGGATACAGTAACGGTCGCATCAGCAGAGCCACAGGTCTAACCACTTTCTAAAATGGAATTGACCAGTGAACTCGGAGAGTTGAACAAAATGATCAGGCAGGGCTGCACAGACCATCGCTGGGCTGTCTCTTCTCAGACTGCGTCCCTTGTCAAAAAAACCCAAAAACCAAAAAAACAAACAAAACAAAAAACCCAAACATTACATAACACAGTTTATATAACTAAACAAAGAAAAAAAAAAAAGAAAGTGGGGTGTGTGTGTGTGTGTGTGTGTGTGTGTGTACACATACACACATACACCCGGAGAAAGCAGAGAATATGTATGCCTGTCGTCACTACCTTTGCAAGGCCACAGGGGATCATGAGTCATAAGGTAGAGAATGCTAGCCAAGGGGAAGGGAAGCCAACTAAGTTTATTTTCTTGAAGATGACCCTACTGACTTCCTAAGACATCATTTCTCCCCTCCCACACTTCCTCATTTCCTTTCAACACACACTTTTGAGGCTACCATGCACAGGGTCCTGGGACATGGAAACGAGAGCAAAGGCATCCCATGACCCAGAGGATCCCATCTAGCAGGGCCTGGAGCTCCACTTAGCACCTTGAAGATTGCCTACGCCTTATCACACAACAGGGATGGCATGCTGGAAATGTAGAGTCCAAACCATGTTTCCACAGTGTCATAACTCAGCCTCCAATCTTCCAGAAATGGTAGAAATCTCCAAATTTAAATTTAACTAAAAACCTAAAACTTACAAAAGTAACTTTACAGCTAGAAGCACACAGGAAAGACCTCAAACTCAGAATGTGCTCCCTATTTCTGAAACCTTGATACATCAGCCTCAGCTTCCAGGAAGACTAGGGTGGAACTGGTGATGACACCAAGCCCAGAACTGGGGATTATTAAACATGTGTTGATTCATTAAACCAAGCATCACAAAGATGTATGGAAAAGAAAAAGCTAAGAATGCACTTAAAAGACAATGGTGTCGATACTTCTGGGGTGTACATAAAAATACTTGAAGGCGGAGACTTGTTGGCACCCCCAACTCTGCTTCGGTCAACTTCACAATCAAGGGCTGGTCCCTGGCACTGGACTAAGGTGAACAGGGAGGGCTGCCCTTCATTTGCCATGCACCCCTGCCCTCTTTGGCAAAAAGACAACATACGGACTTTCCTGAAGTCAAGAGGTTGGCACTGACAAATGTCAGGCAGCACCCCAGGGTCACTTGTAGAATAATGTGGAAAGGTGCCCAGCAGGACCCACAGACACAGAAAAAGGGTGGTTCTGTGATTGCCCAGACAGCCTGTCACCTCTACCCCAGTCAGGGTATAGGGGCCCCAGCCTGAAAGGCAGCAATCCAGGCTCAAAGCAAAATATGCGCTGAAGATGTGATAAGCATGATTTTACTAATAATGAAACAATAGACATATAAATAAGCCACCTTGTGCTGCTCCACCCTGTTGACTGTGAGGATATCCATGATGTCGAGGCTGGAAAGGCCCAGGAAACCCAGAAGGAGCTGATCCTGGAAAGTTGTTTCAATAACCATTTGGTTTGGAAAAAAAAAAAAAAAAAAGGCTGTCTAGAGTTGACTAAATTATTCATCTCACTGAGTGTGAATATCCATTCATTTTGACGCAGAGACTTACACATGTTTAATTACAAGGGGCTGCCCTAGGGCAGCATACGAGGTCCAGCAAATTTTCTGTAAAGAGCCAGATAGTAAATATTTCAGGCTCTGTGTGCATATGGTCTCTGACTATTCAGCTCTGCCGCTGTAACTGAGAGCACAGACGATATGTAAACAAATGGGTGTAGCTGTGTAACCAATACAACTTTATTATTATGAAAATAATCCTCAGGCCAGACTTGGCCATGAGCTCTAAGTCTGCTGACCTCTGTAGGACACAGGATGGGCAGCGTATCACATTTATGAATTTTTTTAAAAGATTTTAATTTATTTGTGAGAGACACACAGAGAGAGGAAGAGACACAGGCAGAGAGAGAAGCAGGTTCCTCAAGGCGAGCCTGATGCAGAACTCGATCCCGGGACTCCAGGACCATGCCCTGGGCTGAAGGCAGGCGCTCAACCACTAAGCCACCCAGGCGTCCCTCGCATTTGTGAATTCTGAAACATATCTGGCCTCAAAGGTTTCAGACAAAGGGCTGTGATCCTGTAGTTCCAATACTGGATCATGTTCTCTGCAGCAAAGTTCTTAACAAAGAGCTGGGACCCTCCTCCAATCAGTGCTTGGCCAGTCTCCATAAGTACTTTTTGGTCATCTGCTGTAATACTCAGCAACAATAGTGGTGACTGCAACTTTAATCTGGAATCCAGGTGTGTGGAGCTGGTGCAGAGCACCTGCTCTGGGTCAAATTCCACAGGATGACTTGCATGTAGTTTTTTTCAGGAAGAGGAGGAGGGTGAATGCTCCTTTTGAAAAGGGTAGGAAATTAGGAGTACAATTTTCCCAAAGATAGGTTTCCCAGATGACCCTTACCGAAGTCCATCTGTTTCCAAGAGGAGTCCTTAGAACAGAGGAGCACTCAAGCAGCCCCAGGGTCCAGACGACCAAGTGTGACATTGCGTGGAGACAGAGTACATACTCACCAAGGCCGCAGGGAACACACTGGGGCTTTGATGCCCTAAGGATCCCACAAGAGTTATCCCCGCTCCAGCATCTGAGGCTTTGGCCATAGGGGGGCATCAGGAGCTAGACCTTGGGCACGGACATCAGTATGGGAGCCAGTACTGGTAGTCCTGGCGAGGTGCTCTCAAGTGTCTTTGTGGACAACACAGAGAGGGAAGACCTCACAGAGATAAGCTGACAATAGAAGCCATGAGTCAGAGAAGAGCACTGTCTCTAAGAGACAACTGTCAGGAAACTTGGAATTAGTCAGTGGGGTTGTAAGAAGGACAGAGGCTATGGGTTCATGACAAAAGGGGCATGTGGCAGTGAAATGCAGGCTTGGTAGTGACCCCATGGCTTCTGGAAGAAATGAGACTAATTCTTGAGCACTTATGCTACCCCACGGACTGTGCTGAGTGCCTTAGGGACAGGTGGTGGTTCTCATACTCACAATAACCTGCAAGGTAATTAGTACAATCTTCATTTCATAGGTGAAAAAAACAAAATCAAGTTATGTGCCCAGAGCTGTCTGTTCTGTAAGAGCAGAATGAAGGCTGGAGCCCAGTTGCCTCCAAAGCCTAAGTCATGCTGCCTACCATAACACAGACGTTGGCTCTCCATCGTATGGCAACCCAGGATATGTTTGAGCACAAAGAGTCTGTCTGACCTTAAAGTATTATCTTCCTTAGAAAAACATTCAAGTAGCTTTACCATCCTTCACATACCTTCAAGGATCCTTGCAATTGCTTTTCACTCTTGTCTGCTTATACATCTTTGCTGGGATCACTCTTGGGACACAGCGCTCCCAAAATGATCCAATTTGATCCCCATATGGTAAGCAAGGTCTGGCCAAGAACAGTGGCTGACACGTATTCTGATTTCTATCCATATCTACCGAGACTGTAAAGAATTAGGCAGCATGGGCTAGTGCTTTCCAGGTTTCTCGAGAAGTCTAAGTCTTCAGTGAATGTATGTTGGGCCCTCTTGACCCCATCTGTGTTGCCCAATACTACTGTTCTCAGTTATTTGCTGCCTTTCCTGTACTAGCCCATTGACAGTTGGCTTAGACCTGTGATTTGCTTTGGCCAGTAGAATGA
>NC_054833.1:102664146-102749446 GCF_018345385.1 Vulpes lagopus
AATTACTCCAGCAGTTTCTTAGCAGGGCTGCCTGCATCTAAATGTATCATGTAGCTGTCAGATCATTCTAGAGCACCTGTTCTGTTTATTCATCCTGTCTTTCCTTTTCTTGCACTTCCTGAAGACACACCCCCACCTCCCACTCCCCACCCCCTGCTATCGTTTTTGCTTAGTCTGACCTGTGGAATCTTTTTTGGGGAGGTATGAAGCTGAAATCATCACAGTGAACATTAGTTGCCATTCATTATCATTATTTAAACTCCAGTTTTGTTGTGTTCTACAAGTACGCTTTGATCACATTACTGAGTTTCTCTGTATTTCAATATCTTCATCTATAAAATTGGACATAATACCATTTATCTTGCAATCTGTCCTGTAAGAAATGAAGGTAGCACTTAGCTTAGTTAAGTGCCACCTTTTCCCTTTTCCTGCTGCCCATGACATTCCTTTTTGGAGTTGCCAGGCAGATGTGTCCAAGTGCACAGTGCTTATCTTCTTTACGGTGTTACTGCCACATTGCTTGTTCAGCACTGTCGAGCTCCTTCTCAAGTTTAGTCCTTGCTGTGTTGGGTTGGGTCGTGTCACATTCTTTTTTTTTTTTCTCTTTCCTCTATTCATAATAGTTTCTTTATTGATACTAATATATGCAACTTCAGCAATCTTTTCTACAAAGTTTGGTCATTAAGTTAACAGAAAGCCTAAAATAAAATAATAATAATAAATTAACAGAAAGCTGGGCAGCCTGGGTGGCTCAGGGGTTTAGCACCACCTTCACCCCAGGGCCTGATCCTAGAGACTCGGGATCGAGTCCCACGTCGGGCTCCCTGCATGGAGCTTGCTTCTCCCTCTGCCTGTGTCTCTGCCTCTCTCTCTCTCTCTCTCTCTCTCTCTCTCTGTCTCTCATGAATAAATAAAATCTTAAAAAAAAATAAATTAATTAACAGAAAGCTATTTATGAGGCTTTTCAAAAATTTTTCTCCTCCCAGTTCCATTGCCAAGAGGACAATTACTTATTTCCTTTTTTTTTTTTCAAAATTTTTAAAAATTTATTTATGATAGTCACACACACAGAGAGAGAGGCAGAGACGTAGGCAGAGGGAGAAGCAGGCTCCATGCACCAGGAGCCCGACGTGGGATTGGATCCCGGGTCTCCAGGATTGCACCCTGGGCCAAAGGCAGGCGCTAAACCGCTGAGCCACCCAGGGATCCCACAATTACTTATTTCCATGAGGAAACACTTGATGTAAGAGAACCTTCTTTTTGAAATTCAGAATTCTATCTCCAAAGTGATGGAGAGTGGCTAATAATATAGCAAAGCTCAACTTCTAATTTGAGGTTCCACAGTCGAGGAGCCAGCTCTTTGTCTCTAACTTGAAGGGATGAGAGTGAGGAGAGGTCTCCTAAATTGGTTGCAAGGAAGGTTTCAGCTCTTAATCCTCTGTCTTGATCATGTTCTTTTTTATCAATTGAAAAATTACTATATATACCCCTAGTATTATAGTTATTTATAAAATATTCTATATATTATAAAAACATGAAAATATAAATTAAAAAAGCTTTTTTAAAAAAGAGATTCTTTTATTTTCTTCTTGAGCCCTAGGGATCATCTAACCTGCATCTTCTTTGGAAATCATTCTTTTGTCTAATCTTTCAGACCTGTCTCAAGTCCCTATTCTTAATTTCTTGACTTCATCATTTTATCTCTACAACTGGATTGTAAACTACCTGAGTTAGAGACAGTATCTTATCTTTCTACTGTATCCCACAACAATGCTTTGCACAGTTTTGGGTACATCATGATTATCCGGTATTTACATGTTGATTCATCTCTTGGGATCATTTCAGAGTATTTTTCATTGATTGTTAACAAAAGCCAAAAAAAGGGCTCAGTGGTTTAGCGCTGCCTTCAGCCCAGGGCCTGATCCTGGGAGTGAGGCCCACATTAGGCTCCCTGCATGGAGGCTGCTTCTCCCTCTTCCTGTGTGTCTCTCTCTCTCTCTCTCTCTCATAAATAAATAAATAAAATCTTTAAAAAAAAAAGCCAAAAAAAAAATTCAGCCTTATTCTATCTTAGTAATTTTGGGTTTTATTTCCCATACTATTCATCTTCTAAGATTAAAGATAATCAAGCCTATCTGCGTTTATAGTTTTGCAGAAATAGATATATACTATGTCTGATGAAGTGATTTGATTGAGACATTACAGGAATGGCACAGTGATGAGAATCAAACCTCTGTCAGCACCCACATCTGTTTTTGGTTCTTGAGATTTTTGTCTTTTAGTGTCTTATCAAATGGCTGAGTGCTAAACCATAGCGTTTTCTCTTTATACTTCTCTAGAGTTACTTTGTGCTGGCATTATTCATGTTCCTACTGTTTGGGTATGCTACATTTTATATTTTACAGATAGGTCTCTGTTCAGTTCCTCTGAACGTCACTATGCCCTTTGATTCTAAAGACCCTTTTATATTTCTGAAATTATTTGCAATTACATGTAGAAATTCTTCATAGCTGTTCAGTTCTATGAGACTCAATGGCTTAACATTATACTTTGTTCTTATGGCATTCCTACGTTGGCATCTCTTTCTGGAAAGAGACATTAAAAAGAAAAAAAATAAGACCAGTTTGTCAGTTACAAATTAGGTTGACAAAAGAGACAAAAACTAAACACTGGTCTCTAAATATGCAGTTCATTTGTGTCTCCATGCCTCACATCATTCCTTCATAAAAGGCTGCAATACTCTACTTACTAACATAATCCACTAAATTAGATTGTAGCTGTTATCAATTGCAGTTTAAAGGTTTTAGAATTTTTATTACTTTATTTACTTGATAGGTATATTACTCATTTTTTTTTCTTCATAACAAACTCCCTCAAAATTCAAGTGTTTATAATGACATATATTTACTTTTCTTACCCATGGCTCTGCAGGGCAGTTGGGATGGCTCTGCTCTGGGCTCCAGGTTAGGTTTAGGTCTGCTCCACATGTCTCTCCTTCTTGTACTAGCAGCTACCTGGATGTGTTCTTCTCTTGGGGAATGGCAGGAGCGTGGGAGTAAAAAGCTAAATGGGCCCAAGCACATTTAAAACCTCTTCTTTTATGTCTATGTAAAATCCCGTTAGCCAAAGCAAGTCAGAAATCTAGCCCCATATCATTGGAGCAGAGTGTATACTTGTTGCACAGCTTGAGGTAGTGCAGAGTTACAGAGCAAAGGTTGTGGGTATCAGATGCTATTAGAGAGAAGTAAAGGGCAGCCTGGGTGGCTTAGCGGTTTAGTGCCTGCCTTTGACCCAGGGCGTGATCCTGGAGATCTGGGATCAGGTCCTATGTCGGGCTCCCTACATGGAACCTGCTTCTCCCTCTGCCTATGTCTCTCCCTCTCTGTGCCTCTCATGAATAAATAAATAAAATCTTAAAAAAAAAAAAAGTAAAAAATAGGGAGAAATAATCCAGTCTACCACTGTAGGGAAGCAGGCCACTAAAACAGTCATTAATTTACTAATGTAGATCCTGTGAACCATAGACATGACAACACTGTTTTCCATAAGTAACTTACATATTATGTAAATACCTTATTTTGAAAATGCTCCAATGCTCTGAATTTCTTTACAGAATGCTCCTTTTTAAAAAATTATTTTTTTAAGTAGGCTCCACACCTAAAGTGGGGCTTGAACTTATGACTCTGAGATCAAAAGTTGCATGCTCTACCAACTGATCCAGCCAGGTGACCCTCAAGAATGCCCCTTTAATCCAAAGTTATTATTTAGTAGAAATGAATACTGGTAGAGATGATAGTGATATTAATTGGCTTTTTTGCTTCCTTTGAGAAAGAACAAGAATTGCTAATTGATTGGAACAAATTTGAGAGATAGATAAAAATGGAATAAGGTAGAAAACTGTCTAAACAAAATAAAGCATTCTTTTTTTTTTTAAGATTTTATTTATTTATTCGCAAGATACAGAGAGAGGCAGAGACATAGGCAGAGGGAGGAGAAGCAGGATCCATGCAGGGAGCCTGATGTGGGACTCGATCCTGGTACTCTGGGATCATGCCCTAGTCCAAAGGCAGACGCTCAACCACTGAGCCACCCAGGCATCCCAAAATAAAGCATTCTTATGAATAAACTGGTAAGAGATGTAAGATAAGTGCTTGGAGTTGAAGTGGAGGGAACAGAGTGAAGCCAACTTAACTCATAGTCTGGAGGCTTATTTCTGAGACTCAGAAAGCCTCCCCAGAAACTCATTAAAATATGTTTTTATTTAGACAAGTAGGGGGACAGTCCACAGGTGATGTGTTGTAATCTCATGATTACCCAACAACCTAGTGAAAGTCAGTTTTAATATTTTATAAGTAAGTACAAAAATGAGTTTGTATATTAGTGTCAATGCCCACTAAATTCTGCTATGGAATTAATAGTTCCCTAGAAAACCTTTTCTTTCTGAAGTGATGCTAATAGTTATGGCTGCTTAACTTGTTAATATTTACTGTTTTCTTTATTGCCTCATCTTTCTCCTTGAATAGAGACATTTTTATTTTGAAAACGGCACCTTTTATTAACTGCATTGGTAATATTTCATAGATGGTATGCAAAATTCACTTGCTTTGGAATGTTATGGAAACTCAAAGAAAATGTGTGTCTTCTTACAACTGTATCTTTTTTTTCTTACAACTGTATCTTTTTAAAGTATGAACAAGGAAACTAAAGGACATGTGTATTGCAAAGTTATGTAATATTAAACACAAACTAGTCTACTTTTTAAATTATGGAATAAAAAGTTCATTTTATCTCTGGTACATGTACCTGACTTTGCAGAGTACATGCAGTCATGGGAATAGATAGATAGATAGATAGATAGATAGATAGATAGATAGATAGATAGATAGATAGATATAGATATTCAATTGCTGTTTTGAAAGAACTTCCTATTTTAAATTACATACTTGCAAGACTGTAGACTCCTAATAAGTTACATTGAGTTCCTCTGTACTCATCACCTAGCAGTGGTGACATCAGATTAGTATGTATGTGTTTGAGAGAGAGCGCATGATGAGCAGGAGGAGCAGAGGGAGAAGGAGGGAAAACCTCAAGCGACTCTGCTCGAGGAGCCCAGTGTGGGGCTCAGTCTCAACACTGAGATTAGTTGCTTAACCAACTGTGCTACCCAGGCACAGAGATTAGTCTTTAAATCATTAACAGACCTTTTTTCCCCTCTTGAATAAACCTGGGGTTTTGTTTGTTTTTCTAAATATCTCACTTTCTTTAAAGAAAGGGCACCGTATTGTGCTTGATCCTCTTTAGGTTTCAGCATTACCAAGTGTCTTATAAGGATCCTCATGTCACTATTGCTTTGTTCCTTTAGTACTTTCTTTTCCATTTTCCCCATTTTCAGATTGATTGGTAAGGGAGTATGTCTCATCTGCTTTTTTGGCATATTTTCCTCTGGAAATCTAAAAGATACATAAGCTTCATTTTATTTCTTAAACATGTTCAGTTAAATATTCACATTTCTTATTTTGAGTTTATTCTGGTGGTATTTGAAAACTTGAGAGTTTTTTTTTTTTTTTAACATCATCTCTTTTTTTTTTCCTTTTAGCCTGAAAATGAGATTTCTTCAGACTGCAATCATGTAAGTATGGATTTTCCATAACTCACCATCTGTGCTTTATATATATGGCAGATTCAGGATGTTTTTCCTGTTGTTTTGGGAAACATTATGTCTTCTTAGATTCTCTTAATCTTAACAAGGATGATAAACCTTATTTAAGGACCATGGTAAATCTGCAAATACCCCTCCATTCTAGAAACAAGCAGATTTTGTCAAATATTTATGTACTTAAGCTTAAATTTTACTTCAGTTACAGTTACCATATGAAAATAATTGTTTCTCTGCTTATTAAGCTTACAACTTTATTTATTTTTATTTTTTAAAAGATTTTATTTATTTGAGAGAGAGAAAGCAGGTGTGAGAGAGAGCATGTAAGTGGGCAGAGGGAGAGGGCGAAGTAGACTTTCGCTGAACAGTGAACCCAACTTAGACCTCAATCCCAGAACCCTGGGATCATGACCCAAGCAGAAGGCAGACGCTTAACTGTCTGAGCCACCCCGGCGCCTTATGTTAAAAGTTTTATTTACGCATATACTCTAGAGATAACTAGAATTAATTCATTAAAAATCATAAATATCAGGGGGCCTAGATGGCTCAGTTGGTTAAGCATTTGCTTTCAGCTCAGGTTATGATCCTGAGGTCCTGGGATCAAGCCCCGAGTCTGGCTCCCTGTTCAGTGGGAGTCTGCTTCTCCCTCTCTCTCTGTAGCTTCCTCTGCTTGTGCACTTGGAGGCACTCTTTCTCTCTCAAATAAATAAATAAAACCTTTAAAAGATCATATATATTTATCTGTATTCTGTAAAGTATAATGTTAAAAGGAAGCTGATGATGGGGATCCCTGGGTGGCTCAGCAGTTTAGTGCCTGCCTTCGGCCCAGGGCGTGATCCCGGGATCAAGTCCCATGTCTGGCTCCCTGCAGGGCCTGCTTCTCCCTCTGCCTGTGTCTCTGTCTCTCTCTCTCTCATGAATAAATTTAAAAAAAATTTTTTTTTAATTAAAAAAAAAAAGCTGATGTGAAATCAAATCTGTGCAAAAAGTACTGGGTGCTTTGGTAGAAATCTATATAGAGTACAGAGGGGACACAAAAGTTAATTTTTGCCAAGGTGGGATTGATGTCAGGCAAGATTTAATAGCGGAGATAGTACTTGAGGTGGGTTTTAAAAGAGGAATTGTTGTATCTGACAATACTGAAAGAGGTCACTATCAACAATTTAGAAGGTAGTTTAAAGGGGAGACTGCCAGAGCAGAGAAGAAGGTTAACTGTGTAGATTGACTACTTATTCTAATGAAGGTATAGATAGGTCAGAGACTTTTTTTTTTTTTTAAGATTTTATTTATTTATTCATGAGAGAAACACACAGAGAGGCAGAGACACAGGCAGAGGGAGAAGCAGGCTTCATGTGGGGAACCTGATGTGGGACTCGATTCCATGACCACAGGATCACGACCTGAGCCAAAGGCAGATGCTCAACCGCTGAGCCACCCAGGCATCCTTAGGTTGGAGACTTAAAGTAAAACTAAAACCACAAGAGTACTAGAAGAAAACACGAACATAGATTTTTCTTTTTTTTTTTTTTTTTTTTTTGAGATTTTTCTAAACATGATACAACTTTAAGAAATATTTTTTAAGGGATCCCTTAAAACTTTAAATCCCTTAAATCTTTAAAAGAAAAAAATATTTTTTTTATTTTTATTTTTTTCAATATATTTTTTAAAAAAGATTTAAAAATTTGATTGCATTAAACAAATTCAAAAGACTTGAGATTTTTCCTTCAAAAAGTTGTGTAAATTATGAAAAAGTATTTGCAACACCGATTTAAAAAAAGGACTATGTGTTTTTATTTTTTGAGAGAGAGAGCTTTAGTGAGCAGGGGGAGGGGCTGAGTAAGACAGAGAGAGAAAATCTTTTTTTTTATAGATTTTATTTATTTATTCACGAGAGACACACACACACACAGAGAGAGAGAGAGAGAGAGAGAGAGAGGCAGAGACACAGGCAGAGGGAGAAACAGGCTCCATGCAGGAAGCCTGATGTGGGACTTGATCCCGGGTCTCCAGGATCAGGCCCTGGGCTGAAGGCAGCGCTAAACCACTGAGCCGGGATGCCTGGGTAGTTCAGTGGTTGGGTGCCTGCCTTCGGCTCGGGCCAGGATCCAGGATCAAGTCCCACATCGGGCTCCCTGTGTGGAACCTGCTTCTCCCTCTGCCTGTGTCTCTGCCTCTCTCTCAGTCTGTGTCTCTCATGAATAAATAAATAAAACTTAAAAAAAAAAAAAAAAACACTGAGCCACCTGGACTGCCAGAGAGAAAATCCCCTCCCACCCCCCGCCCTGAGAAAATCTTAAGTAGGTTCCCCACACAGCGTGGAGCTCAAGGCAGTGATCAGTGTCATGACCTTGAGATCATGACCTAAACTGAAACTAAGAGTCATATGCTTAACCAACTAAGCTACCCAGGTGCCCCCAAAGGACTATATTCTTTAATAGAAAGTGCTGTTAGTAAACATAGACAACAGGTATAGACTATTCACAGGTAAAGATAAAGATGTCCAATAATCAATGAAAATTTGATTCTCTCTAATAATTAAAAATGTGAAAATTAAAAGACAAACAGGTGCACTGTTTTCATCTATCTGATTAGCAAACATAAAAAATTTGATAAATACACAATATTAAAAAAATACACAATATTGATGGGAATGTGGGGATTTACACATTCTCTAGCCCACTAATCAGCAAACTGCTACCCATTGGCCAAATCCAGACCACTGCCTGTTTTTATGCATAAAGTTTTATTGGAACATACCCACACCCCCAGTCAGTTACATACTGTCTTTGGTTGCTTTCCATACTATAACAGAAAGGTTGGATGGTTTCTTTCTTTTTTTTTTAATATTTTATTTATTCATGAGAATACACAGAGAGGAGAGAGAGAGAGAGGCAGAGACACAGGCAGAGGGAGAAGGGGCTCCATGCAGGGAGCCCGACATGGGATTCAATCCCGGGTCTCCAGGATCAGGCCCTGGGCTGTAGGCGGCGCTAAACCGCTGAGCCACCAGGGCTGCCTGGGTTGAATAGTTTCAACAAAACTGTAGATCCCTAGAAGTATAAAAGATTTTGCTTTTTGGCCTTTTGTAGAAAAAGTTGCTAAATTCTGTTCTAGCCTACGAATAAGAATATAAGTATGAAAAACTTATTTGTAAAGCAGTCAACTTAAAATGTTTACATACTTTGGCCTAGCATTTTTACTTTTAAGAATTTATGTGTAGTTATACCTAAAAGAATGGATTCAAATATGTCTACAAGAGGTTATTTGTTGTGCCATTATTAGCAATAATCGTGCCTTGGATAAACCTCATTGGGTACAATACTGCCACTGTGCAAAGCTTGATGTGGTGTTATTATAAAGCAAAAAATTAGAGGGAAAAAAACCTCAGAATCCACCAGTAGAGTAACTCTGGTCTAGGGAAATCCCAGAAAGCAGATAATCTGTGCCCTAGAACTCCTAAAAGGCTGGAGAATAAGAAGGATTTGACACTGCTCAAGATGGGGACCAATAGTAGACAGAAAACAGGAGAATTGATGTCCTTAAAACAGAGAATATTAAGACACAGAGGGAAGACCATGTGAAGATACAAGGAGCTGATGGCTCTCTTTACAAGCCAAGGAGAGAAGTCTCAGAAGAAATCATTGCCAACCCCTTACTCTCAGATTTCTAGACTCCAGAATTGTGAGAAAATAAATCTCTTGTTGTTTAAGACACCCAATCTTTGGTATTTTGTTATGGCAGCCCTAGCAAACTAATACACTTTTGGGTTGGAATAGGATGCATTATATTTTCCCATTAAAATTAATGGAACAAGGGATGCCTGGGTGGCTCAGTGATTGAACATCTGCTTTCAGCTCAGGGCGTGATTTCAGAGCTCTGGGATCAAGTCCCACAAAAGGCTCCCTGCAGGAAGCCTGCATCCCCCCCTGCCTAAATCTCTGCCTCTCTTTCTGAGTCTCTCATGAATAAATAAATACAATCTTTTCCAAAAAATAATGGAACACATTTAAAATATTAAACAGCTTTCCACTTAGTAAGTAGTTCTGGAATAAATTCGTGTTATTAAGCAAGAGATAAAATTACTTATGAACAGTCTTTGGGCCAATAAATTTGAAAATGTTTACACAATGGACAAATTCTTAGAAAAACAAACTTATCAAAACTAACACAAGAAGTAGAAAATATGAGGAACTTATATTTATTTTAAAAAATGAATCTGCAAATATAAATCTTTATTGACTGGTTGGCTCAATTGGTGGTGTATGCCATTCTTGATCTCAGTGTTGTAAGCTCAAGCCCTGTGTGGGCGGTAGAGATTACTTAAATAAATGAAACTTTAAAATTTTCTTTAAAAAAATGAATCCATAAATAAAAATCTTACCATAAAGAAAACTCCAGAACTAGATGGATTTATTGGTGGAAGGGAAAAATAACAACAGTTTTTATTTGCTTATTTATTTTTGTTAAGATTTTATTTATTCATTTGAGAGAGAGAGAGCACACTCAGTGGGGAGTAGAGGGAGAGGGATAAGAAGAATCTGTGCTCAGTGGAGAGCCCAGTGCCGGCCTTGATTCCAGAACGCTGAAATCATGACCTGAGCCAAAGTCAGATGCCCACCCACTGAGCCACCCAGATGCCCTAACATCAGTCTTTTAAAGAGTTAAAAAACGTGTAAATATTTTTCTGTCCATTATGAGGCTAACATGACCTTACTATCACCTAACAAGGATATAACAGGTTTTTCTTAACTGGCCCAGGGTCACTTGTGAACCATAGATGAAAAAATGCTAACCAAATTAGTAGCAAACTATCCACTAAAATGTAAGAAGGGAAATACATCAAGACTACATTGGATTTATTGTGGAATTGTGAAGTTAATTTCACGTTTAAAAAGTTAATAAAGGAGAAAAAGTTATGTCGCCATCTCAGTAAGTACATTAAAAAGCAGTTGTCTAAATTCAACTAGTTTTTACAGTTTCTATCATAGGAAATTTTCTAACAGTAATTAGACTGAAGACTACAGAATATTATAAGATTAATAGGTTAAAAAAAAAATCATTTGTGTTCCTACTAACCAGCAATGAGTGATCTGAAAATGAAATTAAAACATTCTGTTTCATGGATTGGAAAACAAATATTGTTAAGATGATAATACTCCCCAAGTGGATCTAGATTCAGTGCCATCCCTATCAAAATTTCTGCTGACAACTTTGTAGAAATTGACATGCTGATCCTAAAATTCATATGGAAATGCAAAGGTCCAGAATAGTCAAAAGGATCTTAATAAAAAGAACAAAGTTGGAGCATTCATAATTCCTGATTTCAAAATTTACTATAAAGCCACAGTAAAATTCATTAGCTTCCTATTTCCTGTAAGATAAAATACACATTTACACATTCTTTAATGTGAGCTCTGATACTCAGTGTGATCTGATCCCTGCCTGCAACCCCGAGCCTTATCTTTCATACCTCAACGCAGCCATTCTGAGCTATGGATGTCCCTAGAAATTATTATTACTCTTTCTGTCCTTTCTAGCTTTGTGCTCCTAGAACCTCAACCTCCTTCAGTTCACCTGACAAAATTCTTTTTTATTCCTGGGGATTGAGCCTAGTATAATTTGACCACTACTGCCTCCACCTATCCCTCCTCCACATTCTTTTGTATTCCTTTAACATCTTCTGCATGCATTTGATATCACATTTATCACACTATATTTTAATATTTTTATTGCTTATTTGCTCCCCAGTCCAACTCTTTCGTCTTTTGGCTTCTGTGGTTGAGCTCCTTGAATGCTCAAACAGTGGCTTTTTTTCTTCACCCTTTATTTTGTTACTAGCAGGATTCCAGGGTATAGTAGTTTCTCAAAATGTGTCTAGAAGGGGGAAATGGGTAGGTGGTTGGATTCATAGATGAACATCTTGAAGTTGAAATACTTTTGCTAACCAATAGCACTTTTTGTCAAATTGCAATTATTTTTCTTAGTCAATTATAACCACTCAGGAGGGGACAAGTATCAAATATGGTATAAGTAACCAACTCTCAAAAATCAGGTGTAATGTGTGTTTATGTTTTCTAGAGGAAAAGGTACTGGTGGCAACACATATTGAATTCCCTTTTTACTTCTATTCCTGAAAGAATAATAATACATTACTGGGTCATATTAAAAATAAAAGACCAGGAAGTAGATTAATGGTTGCCCAAGGACGGGTGGAGGAATTTTAAGAAGTGACACAACAGCTATGGGGTTTCTGTCTGGGGTGATTGAGCATGTCCTCAATTAGACAGTGGTAATGGTTGCACAACCTTGTGAATATACTAAAAACCACCGAATTGTAAACTTAAAATGGTGACTTTTATAGTATATGAATTATATCTCAAAAAAAGTGAAAAGTAAAAATGAGGTGTTCAAATTAAAAATTAAAGGCATTTCAGAAGCTCTAAGTGATTACCTAAATGACTTTGACAGAAAATAAATTTCTAGTCCATCATAGGATGTCTGAGTTTGCGTTACAGTGAGGAAGCACTCTGTGATTTGTATTTTATATTTTTCTGTCATTTGTTGCTGTTTACTCTAAATCCTTGAGCTGTCAGAGAGCTTCTCTTTTTTCTTCCTTTCTTTTCTTTTCTTTTCCTTTCCTTTCCTTTCCTTTCCTTTCCTTTCCTTTCCTTTCCTTTCCTTTCCTTTCCTTTCCTTTCCTTTCCTTTCCTTTCTCTCTCTCTCTCTCCTTCCTTCCTTCCTTCCTTCCTTCCTTCCTTCCTTCCTTCCTTCCTTCCTTCCTTCCTTCTTTCCTTCCTTCCTTTTTATGAAAGAAATGTCACTGAGTCAGCTACACATCACATAATAAGGAGGAAATATTTTATTTTATTTTTTATTAGAGTTCAATTTGCCAACATATAGCATAACACCCAGGGCTCATCCCGTCAAGTGCCCACCTCAGTGCCCGTCACCCAGTCACCCCCACCTCCCGCCCACCTCCCTTTCCACCACCCCTTGTTCTTTTCCCAGAGTTAGGAGTCTCTCATGTTCTGTCTCCCTTTCTGATATTTCCCACTCATTTTTTTTCTCCTTTCCCCTTTATTCCCTTTCACTATTTTTTATATTCCCCAAATGAATGAGACCATATAATGTTTGTCCTTCAAGGAGGAAATATTTTAATCTGTCTTCGGTTTAATGTATACACAGAATTAGAATGTTCTTAATTTTAAAAGAAGAATGTTGCTTTAATTTTAAAATACAAAATTCAAGGGTGCCTGGGTGGCTCAGGTCATGATCCCAGGACCCTGAGATTGAGCCACACATGGGGCTTTCTGCTCAGCAGGGAGTCTGCTTCTCCCTCTCCTTCTGCCTGCTGCTCCCTTGCTCGTGTTTTCTCTCTCTCTCTCTCTCTCTCTCAAGTAAATATAGAAAACCTTTTAAAAATATATAATATAAAATTTAATCATCAGGTAGTACCGACTTAATTCGTAGATAATTATAAAATCTGTTTGTTCAAATTCTAACCTTGTCTTTGAATCACTGGATTCATCTTTGCTTGTGAGGAGCATGGAGACCCGAGATTCCTTTAGCTTTTCCTATATCCATTCTCAGTTTGACTTCTCATGTCCTATGGGTTGAACTTGTGACTCATCATGGTATAAGTTTGTTCTTTTATTCATCTGTTTAACATATTTGTTGATGCCTGTGTATTCTATCACTCACTCTTCTAGGCACTGGGCTGAACAAGGCAGAAGTCCATCCTCTTAGAGCTTTTGTTACAGATGGTGGCCAGATTCTACTCCTTCCTAAAAATTCACTTATTGAGGATAGTTGAGGGCTTAGAGCTTTAGGCTGACTTTTGGGGGAAGGGGAGAAGAAATCCTACTCTTCCTTCACATTCTGTTTATTCACAAAGTTTTCCTCAGTACTATACAGAATTAAGTGCCTATTTTTGTGTTGTTCCTAACACAGGTTATATAAGCCTCTATTCTACCTCTAAAAAGCGGATCTGGTCATGTCACTCCCTTACTTTCCCTTCCATTACTTTCAGGTTGAAGTTCAGGCATGACTTACAAGGGCTTTCAGAGTCAGTCTTCTGTTGGACTTTGAATTCCTGTAACATGTCCTGTTTCTCTTTCCATACATGCTGTGAGCTTCCATACATGCTGTTTCATTTACCCAAAATGGTCCTCTCCCTACTCCTTTACTGTGGCTAGCTGCTAATCATTCAGGTCTCATCTAAGATAGCACTTTCTCTGGTATACTTCACTTGACCAAACCCCCTAGCGCAGTCTGGGGTACTCCTCCCCTGTACTGCTGTGATTGTGATACCATGTATTGCCATTTAACCAAATACACTACTTCCCATTCACTAGAGCCACCACTGGATAGTATAGTCTTTGTCTTTCTCCTTTTGTTTTATCCCTCAGTTCCTAGTACAGTACATACTCAACATTTTTTTCTATTTTCTCTACTAGCCTATGTAGACTTGAGTTGAGACTGTGTGTGGTATATCATAAGTGCCAAGCGGATATTTCAGCGAACCAGGAGTGATTGTATTGTTTAGTCTTGGAGTACAGCAGAGAGAAAGACTTGTGAACTGCGTCTCCCTCCCCCAATCTCTTCATGTTTAGCATCTACAAAGTCCCTGCTCTGTCTCTCCATCTGAGCCAAGTATAGGGGCTCATTTGTGCTACTTTTTTAAAAAAAATATTTTATTTATTTATTCATGAGAGGCAGAGAGAGAGAGAGAGAGAGAGAGAGAGAGAGGCAGAGACACAGGCAGAGGGAGAAGCAAGCTCCATGCAGGGAGCCCGATGCAGGACTCAATCCCAGGACTCCAGGATCACGCCCTGGCCTGAAGGCAGGTGCCAAACCGCTGAGCCACCCAGGCATCCCCCTCATTTCTGCTACTTTTCAGAAATTGAATCATACATTAAAAATTTTTAAGTAAAGCTACAAAAGCTAATATTCAGCACTCTCCTGTGGATAGTAATGGCTTAAGATAGTTTGGGGTTTAAAACATGTTAAAAACATTTATGTAAAGTAGACCTTATGGTGTATGTGTCAAGACAAAGGAGGTTTTGTTTTGTTTTGTTTTAAAGATTTTATTTATTCATGAGAGAAACGGAGAGAGAGAGAGAGGCAGAGACACAGGTAGAGGGAGAAGCAGGCTCCAGGCAGGAAGCCCAACGTGGGACTCTATCCCCGGTCTCCAGAATCATGCCCTGGGCTGAAGGCAGCGCTAAACTGCTGAGCCACCCAGGCTGCCCCAAAGGAGGGTTTTAAAGGAATGAAGATAGATATGCCTGGAAACTAGACTCTGGGCATCTCTCCTTCATAAAACTGATCTATGAAAGCACTGTGGACTGTGAAATCTTCAACTAACCCCACTAAATCTGAGCTTGCGGGTTAGACTTTCTGATTTAATAGAATTTAGCTTGTACAACCTTATGAATGTTTTCTCTGAAAACCTTACCAGGGACTTTAATGGTAATTTTTTTTCATGGGTTTAAGGAAAAAAAAAATTGTCCTTAAATGAAAAAAGAAGAAAGTATGCCTGAATGATAGTGTTTTATTTTGCTCTGAACATTTTCCCCTTTTATCTGTAAACACAATGACATTTTTATCTCACTTTTTATTAACTGAATATGCTTTATCTGACTTTTATATAATGGACTTTTATCACTTAAAATAACCATCAATGAAAAATTCCGTTCTATTTAACTGAAGTTTTTGGTTTTTTTTTTCTCTTGTACCTAGTTGTTGTGGAATTACAAGCTGAATCTAACGACGGACCCCAAGTTTGAATCTGTGGCCAGAGAGGTTTGCAAATCTACCATATCAGAGGTAGGTTGTGAAAGAATTTTGTGGGTATTTAATGGCATAGAATAGAAAATTACATCTGTTGACCAGACCAGCCATTAAGGGGTGAATGACTGACTTAGCTACTTTACTTTTTTTGGAATTCACATCTGTATTGGCTGAGAGAGAGGCCGTGGTGGCGGGGAGTATAACTAGCCTCCTTTTTGTTGATATTCACCTACATTTATCCTAGGATGCGGTTGATTCAGACACATTGGAAATCAGGCTCCACTGGTCCCCAAACAGAGGACACAACTGCTTCTGTCATCAGTGCTGTGCTCACACTTTTTGCAATCTGCTAATGTCTGAAGTATATCAAAATGATCTCCCTAAGAGACTTATAAATGTTTCTGAGTTATGCAGTTGGTTTGATTGAACCATAGAGGCATATGCTTCAAATAATAGGAGTTAACATTAAAAAGGTTTGTGAAGGAATCATACATGTTGTAGATAGATGTTGAATATAAAAACAAAAATAATTAATAAAAATGTATAGCATTGTATGGATGCTAAATGGGGAAAATTTTTCAATTATCTTGGTTTATTGTGAACAACAAATAATATTAGTGAAAATTGTGATAATTGAAATATTTTTTTAATTTTATTTTTGGAATCAGTGATAAATTCCAAAAAGCCAGAGATCTCTGCATACCAAAGTATAGAATCACAAAGAACAGTTGCTGTTTTTTACCACAAGGTTAATTCTACATCTTGCAACACATAGCTAAGTCTTCAATCTACCCCACTGATGACTTGAATTCAAGACCACATTCTTAGGTCTTATGAAAGACCTTTCTCGGGATCCCTGGGTGGCTCAGCAGTTTATTGCCTGCCTTCGGCCCAGAGCATGGTCCTGGCGTCCCAGGATCGAGTCCCACGTCGATCTCCCTGCATGGAGCCTGCTTCTCCCTCTGCCTGCATCTCTGCCTCTCTCTCTCTGTGACTCTCATGAATAAATAAATAAACCCTCAGTTTGTTCCTCATTTAAATCATTATGGGACCTTGTAGAATGTGTTTTCTTCCTCAGACCTCCTAATACTTGATCTGATATATTTTATTCTTTTAAAGCAGTGATGCTTCTTCATATTTACTTTGGGGCTCCAGAATAGAATAGCATATCTTTGAAAATACTGGCTTCAGCTTTAGTATTCTCCACCTCATATTCCCTTCACTACCTGTATGGTTAGGTATATACAACAGTTTGATTGTCATGTGGAAATTTAGCTCAGAGTCTGTGCAGATTCATCAGAATAATTTCATTCTTTACTAGCTTATAAAAGTTATATATATGTATAACTGGTTTTCTTGTAATATTTATGTAATGGTGATCCTCTTATAACCTTTTGGGTGTTGTGGTTTTGTAAAAGATTTCAAGTAAAAATGGGAATTTATCCCTCTCTAGAGACAGATTATACTGGAGTCAAGAAAATTAAATATCAGGAAGAACAGAGTTACCAATAAATGTTTTCATCGATATCTCCTTCCTATCCTCTTTCTTGTAATCCTACTTGCAAAGAGAAAAACAGCATCACAAGAATACCTGCAAACTACAAACCAGAATTGTATTTACTCTCCATCACTGAGCTAAATACTGCTGACTTTCCTCCTGCTTCATGTCAAAAATAGAATGATGTCAGCATTTTTCTAATGACACCTTATGAATCCGCTCCCCAGCCACTTCAGAGTTTACTGCCATTCATGGACATCTTGATGACTTAATGATGTTTTTTGCTGTTAATCATAGAAATCTTCCTTCTGTTCTATTAAGCCTCTAACAAATAGAATGGTTGAAAGAAAGCATAAACTTTTATTTCAAACACTATGCCCTGTTGTAATTGGTGGTAAACTTAAAATACAAATAGGTACTGTATCTCTGTGTTTCAGTAAAATCTCAAGTGATTAAAGCTAAATATACAGTTAATTTTCCCACTGGGGCTCCAGTTCAAAATGTGCCGCTAGTTTTTCTTCAAATTTGTGAACTCTTGATTGCCCAGTATAAGAGCTACATGAATAGTTGCACTTCACTAAGTTTCAAAACCCAAGCGTCTGCCACTAGTTCTGTGTTCTTATATGGGGTTTTGGTTTTCTCAGTGGTTGAATTACAAATGCGGAGATTTTTCATGCAGCTATTCCTCCTTTCACTTTTGAAACTCACCTCTGCTTTGCTCAAAAACAAAACAAAAGCCCCTTTCCTGGAAATACATTTTTGGGGGCGTGTTTCAAAAAAAAAAAAAAAGCTCAAGGTTAAGTCAAAAGAGTTGCATTCATCTTGATTGTTAAAGATCTCTGCTGCCTCTTAAAGCCAGAGTGAGAGACTGCTTAAATTCTCAACTTTGCTTCTTGAAAAGTAAGCATAGTTTTCTGTTTTGAACTGAGTGTTTGACTTGGTCTGGATATGATACAAGAGTTAGGCTTGAAGCTTATAAGATAATGGGTGTGTGGTATATTCTTCACCTAGCACCTTTTGGAAAGGGAAAGTATATTTGTTTTGCTCTCTCTACCTATTTAGGATAGGTAATGTAATAGTGGAAAATGGTCACTATTGATTTTAAAAAGCCAATAAAACATTTTCTTCTTGTTTATTTCAAAAATAAACATTCACATATAGGCCCCTTACTCTTGTCAAAACTACCATTTCTGTTTTTAATTTCTTCAAATGCAATAGAATTTTTCCAAACAACCTTCCCTATCTTATAATTCAAGCTTACAGCCTGACAAGTAGATTTTACTTTTTTTATGACTGAATTTCAGCGTTTTTTGGCTAGTTTGCTTCATTAGCACTTGTGGTTTGGGATGCACTTTGCAGGAACACTAACCATATGGAATTACTCTGTGCTTGATCCACTGGAACATGTGTCTAAACCACCCAAATTGGATTACAGTGGCCTTCCCCTTCTCAGGCTTCTTGCCAGACTGCGCTGAGCATCACTTTAAACATGTCTCTGTTCCAGACCACAGTGGTGAAACTGGGATTCTATCAGGTTCAAAAACATGTCTAAATCCACAGTTAATTCAGAACATATTAATGTCATATCAAGAAGTAGTGTTATGCCTTCCCATCTCCCTCCTTTTGGCCATTAGGTTTACCTAACAATAATAGTTTGCTATGTAGGTTGGCTTGAGACATGCCACTAGACTTCAGTTCTACACCTGTTTTCCAGAACTATGTCCCAGATTATTCTCCTCGCTGTCCATTGCATTGTTTGCATGGAAAAAGGGACTTCTCAATAGAACCATTTTAAAGCTATAGATGTTAAAAGCTCTTTTTAATTATATCTCAATAAAGCTGAAATTTTAAAAAATTGTTGCCAAACTCATTAATCAGGTATTTCCTAGATTCCACAGCAATCTGAGTAGGCATGACAGTATTTACTTTAAAACAAATGTGTTTCTAAGTGCTTTCCTCTTTTTTTCCCAAATATAGATGGGAAATCAATAAGAAAATGTTAGACATTATATATAAAATGCTTGTATAAAACAGCCACTTTCTTTGGAGCAGATTAAAGAATGTGCTGATGAACCAGTTGGGAAAGGTTACTTGGTTTCCTGCTTGGTGGATCACCGAGGCAACATCACTGAGTACCAGTGTCACCAGTACATCACCAAGATGACAGCCATCATTTTTAGTGATTACCGTCTAATCTGTGGCTTCATGGATGACTGCAAAAATGACATCAACATTCTGAAATGTGGCAGCATTCGGCTTGGAGAAAAGGTATCTACTATATTTATACTAACTTTACCAAATGAATGAAAAGTTTTGTATAGGGGCACCTGGGTGGCTCAGATGGTTAGGCGTCTGCCTTCAGCTCAGGTCATGATCTCCGGGTTCTGGGATTGGGCCCCAATTCAGGCTCCCTGCTCAGCCCAGAGCCTCTTCTCCCTCTCCCTCTGCCTTCTCCCCACCGTTCATCCTCATGCTCTGTCTTTGCCTCTGTCTCTCTCTCAAAATCTTTTAAAAAAAGTTTTGTATAACTGACATGGGAAAAATTTAGGGCTGGAGATGTCCTTAAAGTGGAGGTCCAGACAGCCTCAAGATCTAAGGCTAGTGGACCCGTGAATGTATTTCATCTTTTTGTGGTATTTCAGTACTGCATAGGAAAGCAGAGGAAATAATGTCACCCAAAAGTAGTGTCATCTTCAAAATACTAAACCAGTTGCTGGTTACCTATAGTGTTCCCTGGCAAAGCATTTTGTTGTCTTGTGAGCAAAGTAGTTGGAGTAAAAGAGACTTGAATTTTCTAAACTTTCTCTGCATATACCTCATTGCTGCTATAAAAAGAAATTACTTAGTAAGCATACTGATATAAAAGACGTTATTTAAATATTAGAAAAGTTTAAGATTATGAAGGTACTTCTGACTTGTGAGCAAAAAGGTACTCTATAAATATGATCTACTGCTATCTTTATCTCAGAAGAATTAATTTTAGTAAAGACAAGAATGAAAATAACTATGTAGCTGACTTCTTTCTTAATTATGTGTGGTCTTACTTTTGTTCTTATGAGTCTGTTGTCCATAAGGTCACAATGGAGGTTTGGCCAGGTTTATTCTGAATTTGTTGGCTCAGCAAAATGAGGGAAACTCCTGAGAAGTAACAGATGCTGGAGTAGAGGTGGTCTGAGGCATATTTCTGGCGTCAGCTATTAGTTGCTGCTGCTCATTAATCGGCTCCTTAGGAAATATAAGGGAAATTAAAACCTTTTTGTCTTTTTGCCCATTATTTGTTCATTGCCCCATGGTTTGCTGGCTTCCATCGCTGACAAAGGGGGCATGGTGTTGAATGCTAGAACTGAACACACCAGTCCAGATGACGGTTTTAGTGCTGGTTATTGTCTGGCTTTCACCAAGTATCCTTTCCTTCATACCAGCATAGGGCTCTGGCCCTTTCATAGGGCACCTCTGAGTCGGTCTTGAGAGCACTGTGAACTTGGCATAGAGCTTTTGGCAGCTGAAGAAAGACCAGTTTTAATAAAGAAGGGAGATTTCTTCCTTGCCAGCAGACTCTAGAAATGGCACAAAAGCACTTAAGCTACTCTAATAATTCAGGAAGCTCTTCTGACTTTATTTAGGGTGTTAGAGATCATATCCAATTCCATATCTCTTTTTAAAAGCTTCACATAAGTGTTCCAGACACATTTTTTAGGAATCAGTGATGACACTCTTCCGTATTTGTGATTACAGTTTACCTCTGTTTGTAGTAGTTTTTCCCTGTTGACACCAAGATAATCGCTGGTAGGTTCCCACTAGCAATCTGAATTGTCACTATAAAAACCTGCTTTCAACTGCACATATGAGTTATTAAGTCTCAGAGCTTGAAATAATCACAGAAAACAGTAGTACCAGCAGAGCTGGAGAACTGGATGGTGAGAATTATTTGCCCAGCTTTGTTAAAATAACAAAAACAAAAATGTTCCTGTGGATCATCAAAATGTACATTTTTGTCATGTTTATCTTTTGCTATACCTACCTATCAGGGTGAATTTCTGTTTATACCAATCCCCTATCCTAGCTTGAAAGGCTAGGAGGATATTAAGATAGATTCATGCTTACACTCCTGAAAAAGCATGTTCCTTCCTATATACTTCACTCTGGTGCTACAGCCAAGTTTGAAAATGGGGAAGGCATGTCCTCAGACCCTCTTGGCTTTTTAAACTATAGTTTATTTCTCTGAGGTCAATTATTTAGATATGCAAATTATCCTGAAAATTAATGAATCAGCTTCTGGCTTGTCAATTTGAAATTTGCCACTGAAGCTTACAAACTCTTCTGTGACTGGCTTTGAACTGACTTCCTCCAAAGGTCAGAGAGGGCTAATGGCTAATCTGTTTGTACTCTGCCTCTGTATGAAATAGAAAATGATGTCAAAACTTTGATTTTTAAAGAATATGTTAATGTAAATTTGAGAACAAAGACTATATGTTAATAAAAATTTTTCTAAATAAATATAGTTAAAATGAAAGGACAGATCTTCAAAAGTTAAAAGTATGAATTATTTCATCTGAAGAAAAAGAATGTGAGATCCAATACAGACACTTAATTGTGGACATGTGCTACATTATTACTACTTTTAGACTTTTCCCTCAGTAGTTACATAATTTTATCATTCGCTGCTTTTAACCAGCTACTTTGAATAATTTGGATAGTCTTTTTTTCTCTTTATGTAGTGAGGAAGACCACAGAAGACACCAGAAACATTGAAATGTAGAGTGGTTTATAGCAGAGATAAAAACTGTGAGCTCTTCCCTACCTTTTTGAGACTTAGTGTTATTTTTCTCTGTTCTTTAAGAAAAAAAAGATAAGGTTATGGGGAAGAAAAGATACTACCTTTATCAAATTGCTAAAACCTGATCAAGACACTTAGTAGTTTTAAGACAGACCTTTATCTCACCACAGAAGTCCATTTAAGTCCATTTACAGGATTATTTATTCCTATGTCAAGTCTATATGTTAATAACTTAAACTTTTTTAACCTGAGTAATTTTATTTTCCTGTAGATAATGTGCCAATGTGTAGTTTACTTCTTTTGCTTTTGGTCTTATTCAGTAATTAGCCATGCAGTCTTCTTTGTCAAATATTTGAATACATTTCAATTATATAACTAAAATGGGCTGAACTGAAAAAGCTCAGAAACTCGACGGAACTGAGAAAAGTTCTTGAAATATGTTTATTTGAAAAAAATCATCTAAAATTACAATGAATGAAAACATCTAATGGAGTTGATGGTATGGCCCAGCACTGATAGGTGCTACAATTGCTGTAATTATAATTAAATATTAGATTCCTTAGGGGATCTCAAACCACGATGATGCTGCTTTTATTTAGAGGCAAATGGAACCATTAAGAAATATAATAACCCTAAATAGATAATCTTACTGGTGGCACATTTAAAACAGTTACAAACCCTAAGATACAGGGAAACACTCACTACATGGAAATCATTTCTTTACCCTGTGATGCCAGGACTAAAGGCTAAATCTAAATCAAGAGTTGACAATCAGATTATTATTTTCAACCACTTTTATATGATTAAGACTTATTGCTAGAAGTCATCTAAGTGTGTTATCACGGGCTACTGAACTTTGGTGTAGGATATTATTTTGTTGTTTTATGAACTAAGTTCATGTTTATAATAACTTCTTATATACTGTAAATAGGAAGTGGTATGTTTCTGTTGAAATGTTTATTATCAGGGGATCCCTTGGTGGCTCAGCGGTTTGGCGCCTGCCTTTGGCCCAGGGCATAGTCCCAGAGTCTCAGGATCGAGTCCCACGTCAGGCTCCTTGCATGGAGCCTGCTTCTCCCTCTGCCTGTGTGTCTGCCTCTGTGTGTGTGTGTGTCTCTCATGAATAAATAAATAAATAAATCTTAAAAAAAAAAGTTTATTATCATAGGTTTATTTTTCCTTTGGAAAATGGAAACAGGCCTTTCCTAAGTGGGCCATAGTTAGACAAACTTGAGTGTCACTCATAAATTAGGAAGGAAAAATAAGGAATCCCTGGGTGGCAGCGGTTTAGCGCCTGCCTTTGGCCCAGGGCGCAATCCTGGAGACCTGGGATCGAATCTCACGTCGGGCTCCCGGTGCATGGAGCCTGCTTCTCCCTCTGCCTGTGTCTCTGCCTCTCTCTCTCTCTCTCTCTCTCTCTCTCTCTCTCTCGGTGTGACTATCATAAATTTTAAAAAAAAAGGGAAGGAAAAATAAGCCTCGTTCTGGATTTCTGCGGTTTGTGTCATTTCTTCTCTCTGTCCTTATCTTTTTGTCACTTGTCTCTCAGAGTTTTGTTTATCTTATTCAGAATTGCCCTCCAAAAAACCTTTTTGGTCCTCTCAGGCTTTTATGCATTAGATAGAATCATAGAGCTAGTGAGCAAGGTTCAGGTACAGATAAAGTGTAGGAGACATGAGAATCTGCTAGTAGAGTGTGCTTCCTAATCTTTTTTGGGTCAGCAAACCTTTTGAAAATTTAATGAAAGCTCTGAACCCTCCTCAGGTACAACAAAGTAGAAGAAAAACTATACAATTTTTTTTGTTGAATTGAAGTTTTCCTTAGAGTAGATGTTTCCCTGCCTGGTTTTAGGAATCTTTTTATTATGTACAGATGATTTCATAGACATAGTATTTTACTATAACAAGATAATGTGGGATCCCCAGGTGGCCCAGCGGTTTAGCGCTGGCCTTTGGCCCAGGGCGCGATCCTGGAGACCCAGGATCGAATCCCATGTCGGGCTCCTGGTGCATGGAGTCTGCTTCTCCCTCTGCCTGTCTCTGCCTCTCTCTCTCTCTCTCTCTCTCTCTCTCTGTGACTATCATAAATAAATAAAAATTAAAAAAAATAACAAGATAATGTGTGTATGTGTAAATAAGAGCATATACTTCCTGCTGCGTTTGTTTGCTGTATTTATGGTTATACCTCTCAAGTTTTTTGAAGCATGTCTTCTAACAGATTGGGGCTCTTGAATAGAAAATATTTAGGAGAAATATCTCATATTTTGAGTGAATGAGTGCTTGTGGTTGTTATGGGAATGATGCAATGTACAATTAAAGATAATTGGATGGAAAAAAAAATAATTGGATGGTTTTAAGAAAGCTCAAACGTAGTTTGTATAAAGGGTGGTAATCTCATTAAATCATATTAAGATAAATCCCAAACATCAAAGTGAATATTATACTACAAATTGTACATATCGGGGTCTTTGTGGACAGTACAGAGTAGAAAAATGAGAAAGAGGGTCTCTGTAATGCCTTTTCTCAATGGATTTTGTGGTTTGTTGTTTTTTAACTTGACTATAAAACCGATTTTATTGGAGAAATACCTTTCACCCTTAGAGGTTGATGAACAGATTTCTTTAGTGTTATTTCATTATTGACATGAACCATGAACAGAGCATTGGGCTGATGTAAATTCATAAGATTTTTCTGACATTTTAAACCCAAAGAATTTAGGTTTCTATTTCTAGTGCTAACTTAATTATACTTAAATCTCCCAGGATCTCTCTTTCCATTTGTAGTATGCAAATATTCTTTTCTAACAGAAGACTGTTCACATTTTCTGTGACTTCCAGAGGGTGATTGGTTCCCACCTGATTTCTCAGCAGAATATCCATACGCCAAAAAAAAAAAAAAAAAAAAAAAAAAAAAAAAAAAAAAAAAAAAAAAGAATATCCATACGCCAACTATATATTGAATTGAGGGTTGTTGTTTTTTTAAGCAAATGATGTTTGTTAATACCCTTGCTTTTTTAGGATGCACATTCACAAGGTGAGGTGGTATCATGCTTGGAAAAGGGCCTGGTGAAGGAAGCAGAAGAGAGAGATCCCAAGATTCAAGTCTCTGAACTCTGCAAGAAAGCCATTCTGCGGGTGGCTGAGCTGTCCTCAGATGACTTTCATCTAGACCGGCATTTATATTTCGCTTGCCGAGATGATCGGGAGCGTTTTTGTGAAAATGTGAGTCAGCTCAGAAACTGTTCTTCTCTTTCAAAATATTTTTTAATACTCTAGTCCAAAATAAAATAAACCAGCACACTCTCTTATGTAGATAAGGCATGAAATGGAAGGTGGAGTTGTTCCTAGGATAACAGAGAATGATGTTGGATGTTTAGTCTTGATGATTTAACATCTAGTTAACAGTTGGTTTCTGACAGTTTCCACACATTATTTTTTTTACTTTATCTCACTTCTCAATTTCAGTTCTTAGAAGTCTATGTTATTTATATACAGGAGTCCTGTTTTACCAGGGAATCCTATTCACACCTATCCCATGGCTAAAACTGCCATATTACATGTTATATGATTTTGGCTACAATGAACAAAACAGCAGGTGGCTAACTTTTAAAACTAAATCCTTGATTACTATCTGCAGACCGTACAGAAAACTTGCTAACACTTTTAAATAGAATAATCTATCCTTTCAACAAATTGCTGAGAGTAGCTTGTGTATACTCCCACTCTCTTGTTTTGAATTAGTAGCTTTAACCATTAGAGCCATTGATTATGAGTTTTATTGACTCTAACATAAAATCATAGTCTCACAGACACTTCTTTTGGTTCCTTAAGTAACAGTGTATCTGGGAACAAATGACGGTAGCTAAGCATCATGGGAAAATTTTTCATCTTTCCTGTGGTCACTGTTTTCTTCCAAAGGCTACTAAATGTCATAAATGATTGAGCTATTTGTTTAAAGGTAAACACATTTATAATAATTTAACAGAAAGTTCTACGTAAGATTGTGGATAGTGCCCAGGATAACTCCTTAGCTAATTGTTATTGTCCTCATCATCATGTGTATGTTCTATCTTACAGACACAAGCTGGTGAAGGCAGAGTGTATAAGTGCCTCTTTAACCATAAGTTTGAAGAATCCATGAGTGAAAAGGTAAGTATTACTTTGAAACCGATATGTTATTAATTTTTTAAAAGTTTTCTTAAATTCTCTCAATATTCTTTTAAACTTTTATCAGAATGTAAATGACTGATAAAGCTTACCCTTTTCAGAGGCAAGACACTTGGCTTTTAGTAGAGAACCAAAGCATATTTTGCTTAAGCCAAGAAAATGAAGCTTTGTGATAGCTAGACATTGGGAAGCCAATTAGAAATCGATTTGGGGAGTAGAATTGGAGAATTATGTATCACAGTCACACTGAAGCCAGCCCTGCATACTCAGGAAGCTTAGGCTAACCAAACCAATATGCTTTACAGGTAATTACCTACTTAATTTTTCAGCAGCTGTCTCAATAAGCATTCTCATTACTGTTAGTCCTCTGTGCCTGGATAAATGTAAGAATCTTTTATGTCTTTTAAAAAAATTATTATTCTTGGTTTTGCTATCCTGCCATTTACTTTCCTATGCAGCTGAAAAAATGTTTCATTCAGTTGCTTACTATTGAATAATTATATTTTAAAAGCATAGATATAACTTGCAGAGTGTTATGTCAGCTGCCACTTTGATTCTTGAGAACTCAACTTGAGGGACATTGTGGATAAAAAAAACTACTTTGTCAAGTCACTGTATTAGAGCCCACCAAGCACTCATGTGCATAGGACAGCTTCTTTGCTATTGCAACAACCATCAACCCAGGGTAGAATTCCAGGGCTTCCCCATCCATTTATCCCTACCTCTAACAACACTAGTTTCATACACTTGTGTTCGAGTTTAACCAAATTTAAAGTAGGCATTTTGGTGACAGCTGCAGTTTTTGACATATAGTTGGCCATGACCCCCTGCTGGTCTTAGAGGTCCCTGTGAACAGCAGAACTCCCTGAGTGCTCTTACAACCCTGTTGCTGCACTCTTTATTCAGTGTCGAGAAGCACTGACGACCCGCCAAAAGCTGATTGCCCAGGATTATAAAGTCAGTTATTCGTTGGCCAAATCCTGTAAGAGTGATCTGAAGAAATATCGGTGTAATGTGGAAAACCTTCCACGGTCCCGGGAAGCCAGGCTCTCCTATCTTCTCATGTGTCTGGAGTCAGCCGTGCATAGAGGTAAGAGTTTATTTCTCTTTATACTTTTCAGTCCTTTTGGGATTCACATTTTAAAGCCTCTTACATCTGTAAACCTTACTTTCCTCCTGCATTTGCTCTTTTGAGCGCACCTGTACCTTACGACTCAGGAACCTTTCTTTATAAAACATAATTCCAGGAACTGAAGGCTTGGTGTCCTGAAGCCTTGTTGAAGGCTCTTTCTCTTAGCTTAGCAATCTCCAATTTTTTTTTTTTTAATGTAAGGTATATTTCTCAAATCCAATGATTTTAATTTTTTAAAACACATATTCAACATATTTAGGAGGGATCCCTGGGTGGCGTAGCGGTTCGGCGCCTGCCTTTGGCCCAGGGCGCGATCCTGGAGACCCGGGATCGAATCCCACGTCGGGCTCCCGGTGCATGGAGCCTGCTTCTCCCTCTGCCTGTGTCTCTGCCTCTCTCTCTGTGTGTGTATGACTATCATAAATAAATAAAAATAAAAATAAATTAAAAATTAAAAATTAAAAAATAAAATCAACATATTTAGGAGAGTCAGGGTAGCATAATGATTTTTAACATATGAGCTTTGGGTCAGAGAGATATAGCTTTAAATTAATGATTCTGTCATCAAATTGACTGGTTGGATGGCCATTGTTTACATTTCTTAATCCCTCCCCAAATTCATTTTTCTTAAATATAAAACAAAAATAGTATTTATAGTGAAGAGTTCTTACGAGGATTGAATGAGGTTATTTGGAATAGCATTTAGCATTCAATCAGTGATAGGTACTGTTATTGTTATAACACTGATGATTTTAAGAAACTAAATAGATACTTTTGAGTCCAAAAGTCAACCCCTGACAAAGGAACCAAGAGGCCTTATAGAAGATCAAAGTTGTCTTTCTTAAAATTGGCTACAAGCTGTAAAAAAGAAATTCCTTGCTCTTATTAAATAAATAGTACTGGGACAATTGGTTAGTGAGTAAAAAGTTAAGTGAAAAACAATCTCTAAATAAACACTGAACTTTTCATGAATTTTTTTTTCCCCCAATATCTGGATAGTGTAAAAACTCCTAAGTTCGAAAGCAATAGAATAGCAACCACAGACAGTGCATGGTCTTGGACTGAATACCAAACAAAGGTATTTTGGAGATAATTGGAGAATGTTGATTATGGTCTGGCTATTAGATGATATTGTCCTAAAATGGAAAAGTAGAGATCGTTGACTTGTAAAATACTGTAAAACAGTATGCATAATACTATCTAATTTGAGATGTTTTTTTTTTATTTATTTTTTATTTTTTTTTTAAATTTATTTATTTATGATAGTCACAGAGAGAGAGATGCAGAGACACAGGCAGAGGGAGAAGCAGGGAGCCCGATACGGGATTCGATCCTGAGTCTCCAGGATCGCGCCCGGGGCCAAAGGCAGGCGCCAACCCACTGCACCACCCAGGGATCCCAGGTGTTTTTTTTTTAAAGAGTTAATTTTTTTTTTTGAGATTTTATTTATTTATTCATGAGAGACACACAGAGAGAGCCAGAGACCTAGGCAGAGGAAGAAGCGGACTCTCTGCAGGAAGCCCGATGCAGGACTCGATCCCAGGACCCTAGGATCATGCCCTGAGCCGAAGGCAGACACTTAACACTGAGCCACTCAGGTGTCCCAAAGAGTTAATGTTCCAGAGACCTAGGCAGAGGAAGAAGCGGACTCTCTGCAGGGAGCCCAATGCAGGACTCGATCCCAGGACCCTAGGATCATGCCCTGAGCCGAAGGCAGACACTTAACACTGAGCCACTCAGGTGTCCGAAAGAGTTAATGTTCTTAAACTGCAAATTAACAAGAAAGACTAAGTAAATATACATCCAAAGGCTGTATACAGATAGTTCAGAAAAGTCACACAGATTGTGATTATTAAAAAGACTGACCATATTAAGTGTTGGTAAGGATTTGGAAGAACTGGAGTAATGAACACAGCTGGTGGGAAGTTAAAATAGTACAACCATTTTGGAAAATAGTTTGCCAGTTTCTTGAAAGTTAAACATACATTTGCCATATGACCCAGCCATGTAACTCCGAGATATTTACCCAAGAGATACAAAAGCATATGTCCATATAAACTCTTATACATGAAGCCTCATAGCAACTTTATTTATAATAGCCTGAAACTGGAAATGACCCAAATGTCCATCAACAGTTCAAGGGGTAAGCACATTGTAGTATATCCACATAATAGAAAAATATTACTTGATGATAAAAAAGAATGAACTGTTGATACATAGATGAATCTAAAAACAGTTATGCTAGGAGAAAGAAATTAGACAAAGAAGTGCATGCTGTATGACTGTATTTATATCACCTTCCAAAAAAGTGGAAACTGGTGAAGTAATCTGTAGACATAGAAAGCAGATCATTGGTTGATGGTGGAGAGGGAGAGAGAGATTCTCAAGGACCACGAGAAACTTTTGGAGTTAATGAATATGTTTAATATCTTGATTGTGGTGATGGTTTCAATAACATTTACATATGTCAAACTTCCTCGATCGTATGCTTTAAAAATACAGTCTGTTTTATGTTAATTACATCCCAGTAAAGCTGTTTTTTAAAAGAAATTTCTTAAGTTTTCCCAGGTGACATTTTTAGCTCAAAGAAGGAGCCTGGGGAGGCTATAGTGAATATTTGAAATGTAGTCTTTTCCACAAGCTTTAACTCTGTAGCCCAGTAGGGATTGTTCTTGGCTCTCTTTGTTATCCCCATAATTATCTTATTGATAAGACTTTCATTGGTACAGCATTTGCATGATTAGTAGTAAAAAAACTATATAATGCAGAGCACTGTCAAGATAAAACCCTACTCTCTGAAGTCTTAAACTCATTTTATGCTGATAAATACTCTTTCTGTATTCTAAGCTTTTCAGTCTAGATAATAGTGTATGTTGTATTCTGGAGGAAAATGTGTACTTTTATATGTGGTGATATCTGATAGTAATGCTTACCATCCATAATGTTGTGACTTGAATCCTAACTTAGGGCGCCAGGTGAGCAGCGAGTGCCAGGGGGAGATGTTAGATTACCGGCGCATGCTGATGGAAGACTTTTCTTTGAGCCCTGAGATCATCCTGAGCTGCCGGGGGGAGATCGAACACCACTGTTCTGGATTACATCGGAAAGGGCGAACTCTGCATTGTCTAATGAAAGTAGTTCGTGGGGAAAAAGGGAGCCTGGGAATGAACTGCCAGCAGGCGGTAAGGAAAAATTTTCTACCACCATTTTGGGTGTTACATTTCATCAGCTGAGGAACCTCTTCCTGATACTGTCCCAGCTTCCTTTATCTGAATCATCAGTGACATCATGGTGAACATTGAGTACTAAGAACCAGGCAGAATATATTTCAGGCATATATTCATAAGAACATGGAATTTACTGCAGAGCAGAAGTCTGAATTCATAAACAGTAAATGGAGCTATATGTTGTTAAAGAAATAGATAAAATGTATTGTTTACTGGAGTTTTTAAAGGAAAGGTAACTTGCCTAGAGGGAATTTCTAAATTCAGAACCAAGGCAAACCAGATTCTGGTAAATCAGAAAACATCTTCCACCAAAAGAGGATTTTCCTATCTCTTATAGTTTTGTTTGAGTTGAGGCTGAAAGAGAGCTGTAATGAATTGAAATTTTCTAAGAGTTTCTTTTTATTACTGATGTGCAGCATACCATAAATACCTGGCCTGAAGGATCAAGAGAGCATTTCAATTCCAAAATCACACCATCTTTCATATTACAGTAGGACAACTATGCATGGAAGGGTCTTTTTCTGTCCCCAAACTCTACTGTAAATTCTATAAAGATATTGGGGAAAAATTAGTGCACTTCTTGGAAAGATAAAGTTACTCTTTTTTTTCTGTTCTAAGATTTTACTGATTTGAGGGAAAGAGAACACACGAGCATGAAAGGGGGAAGGGCAGAGAGAGGAGAAGCAGACACCCTGTGTACCAAGTTCCCAATGGCAGAACTTGATCCCAGGACCCTGGGATCATGACCTGAGCTGAAGGCAAACCCTTAACCAACAGAGCCACCCAGGTGCCTCTAAGATAAAGTTCTTTTTGCTCCAGAGTTCATGAACAGTTGAGTAACTACAGATCAGGGACATAATATAAAGTTAACAAAATACGTAGATGCAGTGCATCTGTTTCATTACCATTGTCCATATTTATTATTTTTTTTACTGACTAAGAGTCTTTAAACAATTCTCAGTACCAAATGCAACAGTGGTACCTTGTACAATGTATCCCATACATCCTTTAGGATGCACAAAAGATATCATTTAGCTTTGTATCCTAAATTAGGGAATTGAGACTCTTTTCTCAGTGAAACTTTATAAAACCACAATTCAGTCTTTTATTTTATTGGCATTTTTATTAAAAATTGAGTATTTCAGAAAATCAGAATTTTACAGTCTGAAACTAAATTTCCATAGAATCTTGATGTGTAATAAAATTTCATCTTAACTTCTGTTACTCACCCTGACCCAGAATAGACAGTAAATTGTACATCCTATAGTGGAAAAAACGGACAAATATAGCTTCTTCTCCAAAATTCCAAACCCGGCCAAAAAGAAGGCTTCTATAATCTACTGTGGCTTTAGTTGGCACAGTGTAGTTCTTTAGGAGCAGTCCTTGCTAGTGATTGTCCTAGGAAACCTCTGTGACAATGTGTGTGCCTGGGCCTCCGACCCAAGAATGAATCAAGACAACCTCTATTTTCATCTTGTCCTTAATGCGGCATGTGATGGGGAAGGAAGTGGTCAGGAATAAACCTATCTTTTCACTGAGGCTACTCTTGTCCCAAGACGTACAGAAAAAAAGAAAATGGTTTAACTTTATTTCATGGCATCTACCACCCAGGGCTTTTTAAAATTTAGTTTATTAAAAAGAGCTAATGAGTCCACTTGAAAGATAAAGACCACTCGTCTCATCCTTTGTGCCTAGAAGAAAAGTAAGTTCTAAACCTAGAGATTAGTCTCAAATAATGAAATACGTGGTTTTGCCCACATTCATTTTAGCCAGGTGGTTACCATGGACCATGATTTTTAGTCTTTGCTCACAAATATTAAAGAAGTAAATGATCCAAAGGGAGAATATGGTCCTTAGTCATCTCCTACTATATTATCCATTGTCAGTCGAGTGGAAAATATTTTGAGATAATTTAAGTACATTTCTTTCTTTTTCAAAGTTCTCTTCCTTGATAGAGTACATTTCCATGCCTGTCAGTGATTGGCCACTAATTTTCCCGGTTCTCTGCTTGGTGATGCTTTGACTCAGTGATCTCTCAAAAATAGTAAACTGTGAAACATGTAGATACTTTTTATCTTAATGAGTACACACTTCTTCAAATGCACCATAAGTTTGAACTTACTAAATTCAGTTAGGGCTGAGCGAGTCTGGGTCCAGTCTCTCCCTGGCCAGAGATGACTATGCAGAGTATTCTCTAGACTGATGGTTTCTCAGAAGCATTTTCCAGGCTTTTCCTAGACAGTCAGGGGCTGGAATAGATATATAATAATGTAGCAGTTCATGTTCTTAGTATTTATTTCCCACACAGCTGCCCCTGGATTCCAGAGCAGCAGTGATCCCTACAGCTGTTAGCCCACTAAAGTCTGTAGAGCATTCATTGTCTCCTTTCAGGAGTTGCTCATGGTGAATTCTAAAGGTTTGCCTCTCACTTGTGGGTATTTAACTGATAACAGTTTTGGCAGAGAGTTCCAGATTCCCATGATACTTACAACTTCCCTCTGAAAAAGATGTAAATATTTTGGTTTTTTGGGATCCCTGGGTGGCGCAGCGGTTTGGCGCCTGCCTTTGGCCCAGGGCGTGATCCTGGAGACCCGGGATCGAATCCCACATCAGGCTCCTGGTGCATGGAGCCTGCTTCTCCCTCTGCCTGTGTCTCTGCCTCTCTCTCTGTATGACTATCATTAAAAAAAAAAAAAAAAAATTAAAAAAAAATATTTTGGTTTTTGTCAGCAAACGTCATTACTGAAACTTGTAGTAATCTTTCTATCAACCAACCACAGCATTTTGTAGCTTCTCTAAATTGCCACCAAGAATTGGTATAAATAATTTCCATTGCAGAATATTGGAAATCTTTTTCGTTCATCTTAATTTTTGACTTTAGAATACACAGAATTGGGATTTTCTCTCTTTATTTCCTTTTGATGCATGTTCTCTGATCAATGTGTTGTGAGGTCATTGCTTTCATATGAGTCCTTCTAGGATAGTAGGTCATGTGTATGAGGATCAGAGAAGGCTCTACTCCAAAGTCTAAATCTGTGACACAAAATGGGCTCTTTTTCTTTAACTTGGAAAAAAAAGGGACCCAAACCAGAAGGACTATAGTATTCAAATTTGCTTTCTGTTATTTAAAATTCCTACCCCAAAACACCATCTGCTATCTATCTGTTCTAATAATGATCTTTTATGTACATAGAGTGCTTTGCTGTTTATATAACCTTCTCCTATAATTACTCTTTTCTTGTAATCCTCCTCAGTTCATGAAACTGTAACTGGAGGTTAATCATGCCCATGTTCTCAGAGCTAATATCTGGCAGAGCCAGAACTATTAATAGAACTCAGGTCTTCTGATCCTTAATTTAGAGCTTTTTCCTCTGTGCCTAACTGCTTTCTCTTCAAAGACAGAAAAAAAGAAATAGAGGAACATCTTCTCATGCTCTCATTTTATTCCATGACAAAGGATGGACCAAGCAAATGTTAAAAAAAAAAAAAAAAAAACTCATTTTCTTTTCTTTTCTTTTCTTTTTTTTTTTTTTTTTTAATACTCTCATTTTCAGCTGCATAATGACAAGTATTTTTCTGGATACTTATAATGAACAAGCTCTGGTTTACCTCTTGGTTGTATAAGATAGTTAAGGAAAAAGGGAAATTAAAAGTATTGTATTCTTGGTTTTTGTAATTGATGTTGCAAGTTAAATGAAATCTCACCTGTTTTTAATAATGTGGAGCACATGTTTTTTAATGCCAATTTATTGGCAGCAAAATTTGTATCCTAGATTTTTTTTTAAGGTTTTATTTATTCATGAGACACACACACACACACACACACACACAGAGAGAGAGAGAGAGAGAGGCAGAGACATAGCAGAGGGAGAAGGAAGCTCTGTGCAGGGAGCCCAATGCGGGACTCGATCCTGGGACTCTGGGACCATGCCCTGAGCTAAAGGCAGATGCTCAGCCACTGAGCCAACCAGGCATCCCTATATTCTAGATTCTTATGACCAAATTAGGTCTATGACTGGAAATGTCTTTTATTTATCCTTCTTCACTCAAGTCTGGCTTGGTTGTGAATGTCAGATTTAGCAGTCTGATTAACAAGCAGGCAAGTGTGAAGGAAAAGGCAGCCTTTATGTTGTAAAGACCTGTTACTTTACAAATATCCGTGGATGGTTCAGACAGGTAGGCAAGCAATCCCCACAGTGGCTAAACCAGAAAAACTTGCACTCAAGACAGAGAAACCAGTTGGAAAGTATTTGGCAGGCATGAGTTATCAAGCTTGGCCACTGACAATTGTAGTACCTTGTTAAGAGACCACTGTGATATACCAGACTGAGTAACTATTTGAAGAGATGACATTGCTCCTCCCTGATGTGTAAGTGACTTTCTTCTTTCTTCTTCTTCTTCTTTTTTTTTTTTTTAATCCAGCTGCAGACACTGATTCAGGAGACCGACCCTGGTGCAGATTACCGTATCGATAGAGCTCTGAATGAAGCTTGTGAATCTGTAATACAGACAGCCTGCAAACACATAAGATCGGGAGACCCAATGTAGGTTATCTTAAATGTGGTATTCATATTGTGTTTTCTTTGGCAGTGTAGCATCAGGAACATTCCTTTAAATGACTTTTGGATGGTTTTAACATCTTAACTGGAATTCTGTTAAATAGAAACACATAGATACTTCTATTAAAACTAGTATTGAGATTGAGACCTCAGCTCTGCCTCATTGATGATGTAGATACCTAGACCTAGCATTGTGACTGACAGTTTATTGACTGACTGAGCGTGTATGAGCCTGTACATTAGATCACGGAATAATTCTGTTTGATGGTCAAATAAAAAGGAGAGAGAAGCATTCAGGAGAAAGTGACACATACTTTGTCTCTTTATTTTCATCCTTAAATGTATACATTAGCTATGTGATAATTATTAAAAATTAATTATAGTTGAAGTAAGAAATGTTGTGGTTGGAAGATATAATCATGGACAAAATGAACTCTCAAGTTGCATCCAAGATTTAGGAAAGCTATAAAATACTTGAATCTCATGCAGTAGTTTTATTCCATATGATGCACAAACAACTCTTAAAACCAGATTACAAGTAAAGAACAGGTTTCCCATTCTGCAGAAATCTTTATAGCCTGCATCCAGCAGTACCCAACGATAAAATGAATGCAGTCCATGTTTGTCATCATGCTGCTATGCATATACTCCCGCTGTTCATGCTGTGGCAGGGGATTTTTAAAAAGGTATTCTTCTTTAAAGCTTTCTGTGAAGTTAAAAGAGATAGGCAAACACAGTGAAGACTAATGAAAAATATTTACCACCATAAAAAATAACTGCATCAAGCATAAGGGGTCAGGGGAGAACTGCTACAGCTAAAAATCATTTGAAGATATTGTCAATTAAATGCAATATGTGGACCTTTTCTGCGAGTTCTGGTTTGAATGAACATATAAAAATATGTAAGATAATTGGGAAAAAAATTGGAAAGTAACAGGATATTACATGACATTAAGGATTTCTAAAATTAATTTATTTTGGTGGACTGTGGTATTATGTTCTTTAGAGAAACATGCCCAAGAATTTATGAACAAAATGATACAGATTTGCTTCAAAATATCAGCAAGTGGATGTAGAATTAAAACAGACTAGGCCATAGGTTGATAAAGCTATGGGAGGGGAAGGTGGCTGTTATGATTCTTTACCTTTGTGTGTGCTGGAAAATTTTCATAATAAACAGTTAAAAATAAAGCAGCTGCACACAGAATCTTATGCAAACTGAGTTCTAAGTGCTAAGTAGCCCTGAAGTTGACAGAAAGCATAATCACTATTAGACTAAGTTAGTTTGAATTATTCTCAGAAAAGTAAATCCCTGACTGCCCTCAAAAAGCTCAAGGGCTTTTTCTAGGAAATAGTGATGTGAGAGTTCCAAACCTGTTACAATTTCACTCCTGTTTTATGCCCAGGATCCTCTCATGCCTGATGGAACACTTATACACAGAGAAAATGGTGGAAGATTGTGAGCACCGTCTATTAGAACTACAATATTTCATCTCCCGAGATTGGAAGTGAGTATTTTGAAGCCAGAGTCAAGTGTTAAACCTCAGCCTCTCCTGTGTAGTCAGTATATCCTGTATGGCTTGAAATAATCAGTAAGAACATGTTTTTCTTAAGTTCTGGGATGACTGACATGTTCTGATCCCCTGAAAAACCTTTCTTGCTTTCAGAATAGTTTCTAAAAGCTGAGGCAGCCCCTGCAGATCCATCCCCAGGTGTCCTCATTCACTACTACTTTGGAAGTCAGAGTCAAATGTTTCTGATACCACAGACATCCATCCTCAAAGAACTTGGGCACCTGTGGGCAGCAAAGACATCTTCAGATATGTCTCTAAGCAGATAATAGTGCATTTTTATTTTTATTGATTTGTACTGGATGTGGGAATTTGCTTTTATTTCTTTATTCAGAGTTATTGAATTTTCTATCTTAAGAGGCTCTTATCAATAACTGACAACTTGATTCTCTAATTCTCTTCTTATACTGTTAGCCAAAAAAGGGGGAGAAAGGGGATGAAATAAAAGAAGGATCTGTGTTACAGTCAGAATCACTATAACTTACTGCTCCCTTCTTCCCATGTTTAGTTTGCCTTTCTCCCCCAAGGCAACCAGTACTCAGCCACCTGGGAAGCTGGCTGCTCCTCCTGCTCCCATGGGAGCTCAGCTGCTTCCTCACTCAGTTGTTTTAACCACTATAGGTTTCTGGCAATTGAATATGTTACCCACATACTTTACTGGAAGGAGATGATTCAGAAGATTCCGTGTATTTTTTATAAGATTTTATTTATTTTTATTTTGAGAGAGAACGAGAGCATGCGTGCACAAGCAGGAGGAGGGGCAGCGGGAGAGAGAGAATCTCAGGCAGACTCCACACTGAGCACAGAATCCAGCGTGGGGCTCGATCTCCCAACCCTGAGATCATGACCTGAACCAAAACCAAGAGTCAGACACTCAACCAACTAAGCCTCTAGAGTGCCCCAGATTCAATGTATTTTTATTTCTCTTCCCTCAAATTAGCCTCGGAAAGGACTACAGAAAACTGTGTGGGAATTTCACTGTACTTTCTCAAGCCATCTAAACCAAAATAATAGAGTTTACTGAGTTTATTGCCTTAATCAAAAATTCCTTCACCCATTATCAAAAAACACTTCACATACTTAAAAGCTACTCATTAGGTATTAGCCTTTCTCCTCACATTCAGTAACTCTACCCCAAAGTTGACATTATGATATGGATAAAATTAAGCATCCATTGGTCTAATCTGGAGAAGCAGCAGGCTCGTTGCTTTAATCCACTGTCTCCAGAGTCAAAGTTAAATATCAAAGTATCAGGGTTTTTTGTGTTTTGTTTTTGTTTTTGTTTTTATTTTAGTTAATAAGCATATTCAGGCAAAGTAAAAATATAACTGCCTTACCTGGCATGGGAAAAAGAAGAGGAACAGTTTAACTAGAAGGGAAGTCAAGTGAGAGATTTTGTTCATCTTGGTATTTCCTGATCTTACTGAATCTCTTATATCAGGTAGGATTGAATTTCATTCACGCTTACCAAATCAGTATTGAGTGAAGAATTGTGAATTGCTTGGTGACAGCTATAGCCCTTATGGTCTCATTTCAGCCAGGCAAATTAGTGCTGAGTCCACTGTAATGAAGTGCATCTTACATAGCCAGTATGGCCTCCTTGAGGTGGGATTAAAGCCTCTGCACCAAGGTCAACAGACTTCTACCAGTTGACCACTCTATGTTCCTGAAGAACGAAATTCAAGAATATCTTTTCACTCTTAACATTACAGGCTGGACCCTGTCTTATATCGCAAGTGCCAGGGCGATGCATCTCGTCTTTGCCACACCCACGGTTGGAATGAAACCAGTGAACTTATGCCTCCCGGAGCTGTGTTCTCTTGCTTATATAGACACGCCTACCGCACTGAGGAACAGGGCAGGAGGGTATGTACTCTATGTTGACTTTATTTCTTATCAACCATTTGTTTTTTAATTAGTTTGCTGTCTATCATTCTGATTTCTGTCATCATAGGAAACTATATTAGTAAATCTGGCAAGGAAGGGTTACTGCACTACTAGAAACTTCATCCACTGAGTGTACATAGAGTTGCTTCATCTTCTTTCCATCTGATTTTACATTTTCAACAAAGTATTTCAACAAAATGTCAGCAGACATTTCCATTTTTTTCTTTAAATTACTAAAATCTAAATGACAAATAGACAAGTATTGCTGCCCTGACTTCATTTAGCTTTAAAGATTCACTGAAACTCTTAACCAGGATAAAATGGTTATTAGGCTTGTTCCGAGTTTAGGTAAATTGGAATCCAGTGTTCATGACCTAAGTGTGTGTTCTCTCCTGAACTGGACTGGCATTCTACTGTACATTCATGGAGCAGTAGCAGATTAGTTTTGCTAAACCAAAAACTCTAACCTAATCTGAAGAAAGCCAGTTCACTTTTTATCCAAGTACTCTGAGAAAAAGATGTTTCATATGGTATATTAGAAAATGTTGAATGTATAATCTCATTCCTAGAGGTATGGATTTTTAGAAGCCTACTAAGAAGATTTAGTCCTCATTCTGGGAAGAGATTTGGGGTGTAGAGTTTGTACAAAAAACTATAACATTATTAGTTTCCTGGCAACAGATTTCATTTATATAGTGTCTTTTTGTTTTGGTTCTAGTACTTTTAAAGTATTTTGCTTATTCTTTTTCATATAGCTGTCACGGGAATGCCGAGCTGAAGTCCAAAGGATCCTACACCAACGTGCCATGGATGTTAAGCTGGATCCTGCCCTCCAGGATAAGTGCCTAATTGATCTAGGAAAATGGTGTAGTGAAAAAACAGAGACCGGACAGGTAGCTGACATAGTATATCTGACATAAAACTGTTTATCTTATAGTGGTAGTAATAATAATAATAATAATAATAACAACAACATTCATGATTAATATTTTATATAGAGTACAGCACTATATAATGCATCTCTATTTTGTTAGCATTATTTCTTCTTCATAAGAAATTGTAAGAAAAATTTTCTCTTTGGTCTCTATATTAGGAATAATTATACTTTTCCAGAGCAGTTGACTGGTTTATATATTATGGTTACTATATTTTGTAAATGATTATTATTTTCCCTCTTTGTGTTGCCTCTTAAAAAACTTGGATCCAGAGGTATGGCCTGCCTCTAGCAAGTATATGAGATTTTATGGTAGGCATCTAGGTTACTGCTAGTTCCATCCCACTTTCTTTACTGTGATTCCTTTAACTATTTTTTAACTTGTTTTAAATTATTTTTATTACCTTTTTTTTTTCTTTTCTCACTTTTATAAGGTACATTAAAGTCCTTTTGAGGGAAGGCAAGGTATAAACATAAATATATATAAATACTGCCATGTGTGAATAGTGTGCATGCCTTACAGTAGTCCTGCAAAATATGAAGGAATGGGACTTGTTTTTCCCATTTAGTGATTGACAAAATTTAGGTGAAGTGTATTTATAGGAGTGAGGTGTACTGACTTCTTTACCTAATACTCAGGTCTAATCCCAGCCAGACACCTGATCCATTGTCTTATAACCTTTCCATATAGGAAAGTATAGAGAAGAAGCAGCCTCCAAGAATTACAAGGATGCTGTGAATGGTTCCTAAAGATTTTGTGCCTGATTTAAAAAACAGAAAAGCTATATTAATACATTCTAACAAATTAAGTTAGGAGGTGGCTTCTGTCTTAAGGCAGGGAAATGAAGCAGCAAGGAATAACTACTTGTTTAAAGCTCCAAATACTAGAACAAGGTGTGAATTCAGATTTCCAGGTTCCACTTTTACTGCTACAAAACACCCTCTGGGATTAAACCACCAACAACTCACCACGACAGGGATTTGGGCATTTTTAAGAAGCAGCATGACTCACTACTCAGATTTGTTGGCCCTGGCAGTATCATTTTAAGCAGTCTGCTTCCTGGGCCTGCGGCAGTTCTGTCAAATTTATTGTGGGAAAATGCCTGCAGTGGAGCTTTCTGCTGCCTTTGTCTAACGAAACAAAGGATATGGTTATATGGAATCCCAGAAAACAGTTTTCTTTCACACCCCCTTCAAAGTAACATTGAGGGGTCACCTGGGTGGCTCAGTGGTTGGGTGTCTGCCTTTGGCTCAGGGCATGATCCCTGAGTCCCTAAGTCCTGGGATCGAGTCCCACATCGGGCTCCCCTCAGGGAGCCTGCTTCTCCCTCTGCCTCTCTCTGCATCTCTCATGAATAAATAAATAAAATCTTAAAAAAAAAAGTGACATTGAGAAAACTACACTGTATTGCAGCCCATCACTGTGAAGCTCCTCTTAGGAAAAAGGATTCTGTGAATGGGATTTTTCCCTTAGCTGTTTTTCTTACTCCAAAGGTTTTATGCATTTCTCTTCAGGTGTTCATCCCCACCCTTTGTGGCTGTTGTATAACTCCTACAACCCTGCTCGTCCATTCCTATTTTGGTTCTAAAACAGAGATTCTTGCAGAATACTAAGTTAAACTTGATCCTTTAATAGAGCCATTTGCTGAGAAATAGCTGTGGATATATTTGGGAAAGTGAGCTTTTCTACTTAAAACCTCTAAATTTCTAAAAGGAATAGTAATGGATTGATGCTATAAAGTCACTCTAGGTCAGGTTCCAAAGCCCAGAAAAGATAGCTTTTAGATGCCCAAACCCTAGTGTGCTCACCTACTTTGCAGTTTTCCTTAGGATCCTTCTGTGTGGGGTGGGGTTAGAATCCCAGATTTGACTTGCAGAAGCCATCAGCTCTATGATGTGTTTTGGACCCTGGGTCCCAACCTACTTTGCTCATGAAGAGTCTTAAAATATTCCGTGTCTTTCATTGTGAATCTGTTGTTGGATGATTATCTACATGCAGATTTTAAATGGGTGCAAAGATACCAAAATGCAGATAAAAAATGGAATGGCAGGTTGTTGATGGAATGGAATAAAGGCCTGATAACATTTTTAGACTCTGGGGATGTCTGAACATTGATTCTTATTGGACTTATCTATTTGGCCTTCTGGAGGATTTGCATGGCTATTGTACCCCCTTGACCCTCTTAACCACCCTGTTACATCAAGTACATATCTTTTCAACAATCTCAGTTTGGGGACTCAAATAAAGCTTTAGTGTTTCGTTCAGTGAAGTAGTTTTAAAAAGAAAAGATAAGGAGGACACTGAAAAGGAAGTAGACACTGTTCTCTTGAATAGCTTCCCTTGTTCAATTATGTAATTGAAAAATGCCAAAGGATTGCTTTCTTATTTGCAGGAGCTTGAGTGCCTCCAGGACCACCTCGACGACCTGGCTGTAGAGTGCAGAGATATAGTTGGCAACCTCACCGAGTTAGAGTCCGAGGTAAGCAGCTTGTGGCCAAAAGATAGCAGGTGTCCTGTCTACAGCCTGTCCTCTTTTCTCAGTCCTGCCCTTTCTTGGCCCCCAAAAGAACCGATTCCTTCTGTTGGCTTTGCAAAGAAGTATATTGTGTTGCTTCCTGAAACCCTTTCCTCATATCTCCCAAGAAACACCCTACACACTCAGCCCTTTGGTTTTCATCATCAATTAGAATTATCACAGTGATTAGACCAATCTGTTTCCTCTCCTTTAAGAAAAGATAGCAGCTGTGCTTTGGATCTCTTAATCATATGCAAGACTAAAGACTAGTCCAAGTATCCCTATTCCTGTTCTCTTATTTTAGTTCTTTCAATTAGGTCATCTGGTCATATATGTGTCATCAATAATAAAATTAAAGGCTGGGACTTCCATTTGAATGTGGGAGACCACATTTAAATACATGTGTTTATCCCCGTTTCATCCTGAAGCCCATAGAAATATTAAAAAAGAAATTAGAAAGTCTCATAAGCATAGACATGTTATTTAGAAATACAGAGAGCATTGCTGGGAAGGGAGCAGCTAATGTTAAAATTGTCTTGTGGGGGCAGAAATCAGGGAAACGGGGGATTGCTCTTTTTTTATCTTAAGCCTTTAGAACCATTTGGTTTTTTTGAACCATTTGAATTATCAAAATTGGCAATATGTAAAATTATATTCCCAACTAGTCTTTTTTTTTGCTTTCTATTTTTCAAAAGTCTGTTGCTTTCTTTCATTTTTTGTCATCTGCCTTCTCCTGTTCTCATTGTCCTCTGGGCTTTTGAGGATATTCTAGGGTGTGGTACTCCTTAAAGGAAGGTGTTATTTCAGCAGCTAGTGCTGCACAGAGGTTACTGTCTGCTTAAAGACATTTGTGTATGTTCTGCAGAGGCAGTGGTTTGTCACCTGTTAGGAGCTTATAAACTAAAGAAATATCAGTTACCCATATTTTCATTTGGACTGCTTCACCATTTGGAAAAATGCCAAACGCTAAACTCTAGTATTACTGTTTAATGTTTTTTCTCTGCACTTTTCTTAATTCTGCTTTCTCTTTTTTGCTCAGGCCCAAGGGCTATCTCCCTCTAGAGAAACTTGCCTTTCAGAATATGATGGAGGAGCAATTCTGTCTGTGTTGGGACTGTCTAACCCAAAGCTAGAATAGCTCCTAAGTGTACATCTTAGATTACTTGCCCATCAGTTGCTACTGATTTGGAAACACAAACTGCCACCACTAACTTTTTCTAAAGCAGAATTATTAATATGCTTAATCTTCTACAGGATATTCAAATAGAAGCCTTGCTGATGAGAGCTTGTGAACCCATAATTCAGAACTTTTGCCATGTAAGTAATGTCTAGAGAAACAGATTAGCAGCAGAACCAAATTCTCTGGGACTTTGGCCCTCAAGTATATTGCACTTACTTCTGTCTGCAGCATGTATGACTCCCGAGTGATAGATTGACAAGTTAGAGTTGGAAATGTAAACAAATTAAGAGGGGGTCCCACCATCCTGGGAAGCCTTATCGGATTATGCTTGGTAGGTGCCCTGGTATGTGGTTAGCAGCATTTGTTGAGACGCTCTTCACAGGGGACAGAGGGAGGCCCTCCTGAGCATGGCTGAGATGCTTCCAATACATGAGCTCAGGGTTTGTAGGCAGCAATAATAGCTTCTCCTTGTAAATTGAATGAATTCTGTTACCTTATTACTTTATTCACTTACTGAACTAGCTAAATTGTGGGGATAGAACCATAAGGATCTGACCACCAGGAGACAGTGTTAGGCGTGATCCTGAAGGCTGGTTGCTGGCATCATGAGGAGAAAAGAGCGAAAGGCCCCGCACAGTACATGTTCTTGTTGGAGCTTTGTGCAGGGCAACTTGCTGTGCAACCTCTAGTCCACTGAATGTTTATCCTCATAATTTCTGAGGCTGATTTTGAAATAATTTATGATTTACCATGTTGAGGAAGACTCTAGAATCAGTGTTGTTTTCATTTTTTATGAACTGAGGTGCACGATTTGTTCATTAATTGTTAGAAATTAAGTATAAGTGTGTACTGCATTCCCCAGGACGTGGCAGATAACCAGATTGACTCTGGGGACCTGATGGAGTGTCTGATTCAAAACAAACACCAGAAGGATATGAATGAGAAGTGCGCCATTGGAGTCACCCACTTCCAGCTGGTTAGTAACACCAGGCAAACCCTTCCTGTCTTGGCTGCTTAGATAGTTCTAAATTCCTTTCTCTTCCAGAGCATCAGAGCACCTCTTCTGTGAAAATCATTTTTTCCAAATATATGTCCTTCTCTGGTTCTCAAAAAATGTGGTCTTTATCCACTATGGCCAGGCACAATGGTAGGCTCTGGGAATGCAGTGCTAAATAATATGGAGTCTCTACCCTTAGAGAACAGGCAGTCCAGTGGGGATAGAGATGAGTGAGTCACATTGCTTGCTTTTGTAAGATATGTTAGCATTTGCTTACACAGCTAGTATCAGCAGTGCCTGCTGTTTTGTGTTACTGTTCAGTGCAGCAGCCCAAATATCTATCAGTACACTAGGCCCTAAGCCTTTTTTTTCTTAAATCATACTACCCAGGTCTGGCATCCAAATAAGGTTAAACTGTACTCTTCATAGTTGGCACAGATTTAAAGGAAGTGTTTCTGGTAAAGCAAGTACTTCCTTCCCGGGAGGATGAAATCTGTCATCTGTGTAAAATTGACCTCTTCTCAGGGCCTACAGCCTATCTGGCTGCCTTTACTAAATGATATCAAGGACCTCTGGAGTGTGGACCCTGGAGACAGTGGGTAACAAACAAAGCCTGCCCTAGTCAATTCTATGTCTCTTATTCTAGTGAGAGAGACACAAAAACACAGTTACAAATAAACACAGTCTCAGGTGGGCCTATGAAGAAAAATAAAGCCCTGTAAGGGCTGAAGGGTGAAGGAGAAAGAAGACTTCAGAAGGAGGTGTTTAAATGGAAGTGCCAGGGGGTGAGGAGCAGACGGAGCAGACCATGGTTGATTGATGGCAGGGGAAGGGGAGCGCTTGTGGCAGAGAGAGCAGCGTGATGGGAATGGGAGAATTGCAGAGTGCCTGGAAGGCGGGCTTCAGCACTCTGCAGTGTTCCCTAGCACTACTGATTGGAGCTTGCCACAGTGTTACTGAGTTTCTTTCTCATCATCTTTTTCAGGTACAGATGAAGGATTTTCGCTTCTCTTACAAGTTTAAAATGGCCTGCAAGGAGGATGTGTTGAAGCTTTGCCCCAACATAAAAAAGAAGTATGTAGCTTTTAATTGATTCATTCTGCTTCCCTAGAGTCTGGACAGATATCCGGTGTTCTGGTAGGATTAGCCTCAGAAGCCTGCACTCTCCCGCAGTAATGTGACTCTGTGGCCAGGTCATCTTGATAGCTGCCTGGAGCCACAGGGGGCGCAGGTGGTTCTGACATGGAGAACCCAGAGGCTAAGGAAGCCGTTTTAATGTTCCCAGCTTTGGGCTGTCTGACTGAGGAAGCAGATCCAGACTGTGCATGTGCACTTAGAGAAGTAAGGTACAGTGTGAATGAGAACTTAACCCACTTCCCCTCGACGTCATTCCATTATGTTAGCTCTTCGGGAGAGCATCAGGGGCTTTTACTGAGTTTAGAGGTCTAGTGAAGAAACAAAAACTGTATTCATTTAAGAATTAGGTCTCAATAAGAGAGTGATGAGCTCTTATAGCATGGCTGTCCCAGTTCTTCCATCTTAATCTTCATCAAAGACATAGCCCAGAGTTAAGAGCAGCATTCCTCTCTGGTCACATGTTTTTAACAAAACAAGCATTGAACTGTCCTTGGATACATGTCCCCTCTCTGGCCTCCCTGCCAGGCAGGAATGTAGCCTGCCTTCAGATGTTTTAGCACTCCGTGAACACAGTGAGACTTACAGAGAAGGTATTCAGAAGCAAGTAAAGGGGTCCTGCATTCTGGGGTGGTGATCTGGTCCCTGCCCCAGCCTAGCTCTCTGCTCTCACGTGGCTCCAGCCAGTCTCAGCCTTCTCCTTTCCTTGCCAGGGTGGATGTGGTGATCTGCCTGAGCACCACCGTGCGCAATGACACTCTCCAGGAAGCCAAGGAACACAGGGTATCCCTGAAGTGCCGCAAGCAGCTACGGGTGGAAGAGCTAGAGATGGTAATGCCTCGTAGCATGGCCTCTGGGCCCAGAAACACAGGGGCAGGATCTAGAAAGTTGGGTGAAGGGTGAGGGCAAATTGGAAGATTTAAGCCACTATTGTGATTGTTAAGACTTGGAGCCTTCCACTGAAATTTTACCATGTGACAGCTCGTTGCCTTACTTTTCCTAACCAATACGTTTTTACCACGTGTAACTGGAAGTTCAACTATAAGGCAGGCTCTAAGCATGTGATACGATCATTGCATCAGTAATGCCCTCAAGAGGGCAGCCCCGGTGGCGCAGCGGTTTGGCACCGCCTGCAGCCCAGGGCGTGATTCGGGCTCTCTGCATGGAGCCTGCTTCTCCCTCTGCCTATATCTCTGCTTCTCATTCTCTCTCTCTATGAATAAATGAATAAAATCTTAAAAAAAAAAAAAATAATGCCCTCAAGAGGGACACCTGGGTGGCTCAGCAGTTGAGTGTCTGCCTTCACCTCAGGGTGTGATCCTGGGATGGAGTCTCGCAACGGGCTCCCTGCGTGGAGCCTGATTCTCCCTCAGCCTATGTCTCTGCCTCTCTCTCCATGTGTCTCATGAATAAATAAATAAAATCTTAAAAAAAAACCCTCAAAGATCAAGGGTCTCTCCCTATTGTCTCTGCTGTTCACAGCACCAGCTTAATTATAAGGCTGGTTTCCCTCATAATGGCCACCTGCAAACAGCTGGGCTACTTGCTGAAACATTTGTCTCCAGCAGAAAAGTATAAAGGGAAACCTCCCTTCCCAACAGCCCATAGCAAGATCCTTCCCTCAATAATATATATTTTTAATTCTATTTATTTATTTGAGAGAGCACAAGCCTGGGCGGGATGGGGGGGGGGGTGCAGAGGGAGAAGCAGACTCCCCACTGAGCAGGGAGCCCGATGTGGGGCTTGGTCCTAGGACCCTGGTATCATGACCTGAGCCAAAGTCAGATGCTTAACTGAGCCACCCAGGTGCCTCTCCCTCAATTTTCGTCTACCAGTTTGAGAACTTTGCCCACTCCCTGACCAATAGCAGTCTCCAGGGGAGTGCACTGATGAGCTTACAGATCCTGAAGTGACACAGTTGTTGCAAGTCAGCTGCAATGTGTACTGTAAGAGGAAACTTCTTACTTTACTTTTGAGGTTAAACCATGTTAAGAAAACAGCTAAAAGTATGTTTAATATATTCTGTATTGTGAATCACAGTTCACCTTGGTTTAAGGAAAAACTAGTAATGAATACTGAATACCAATAATATCACAAAAGTTCCATTACCAGATTTTCCTATGGGGCGGGAGTGATTCAATAATTATATTTAAGTGGAGCTGCCTTGATGTCCTATTATAATTAAGACTTTGGGTCCCTAGCTTTGAACTTTACTCTTTTGGTAAAATAGTAATAATAAAAGTAGAACCCTATATTTTACATAATGGTTTTAACTTTCTAAACTGGTTTCCACATCATATGATTTAACATCATTTCACAGGGGATCCCTGGGTGGCTCAGCGGTTTAGCGCCTGCCTTTGGCCCAGGGCGCGATCCTGGAGTCCCGGGATCGAGTCCCACGTCAGGCTCCCGGCATGGAGCCTGCTTCTCTCTCTGCCTCTCTCTCTCTCTCTCTCTCTCTCTCTCTCTCTCTCTGTCTATCATAAATAAATAAATAAATCTTTTAAAAAAAAACAATAACATCATTTCACAGCAGTCCCGTGAAGGGGCCTGGACAAGTGACAGCATTTTGTTTTGCAAAGAAAGTCCATCTAGCTAGTTAATGGCAGAATTGAAACTAAATCCCAGATGTCCTTGTACTATGGTAGCCACACTGCTGCTACTTTGCTATGTAAAAGTTGTGATCACTAGACAAGATCCAGTCAATACATGAGTGTATAGAACATTTGACATCTCCAGTTTAGAATAAGCTCACTTTTCTCTGCTGGCTCCCTTTTCATGCAGACAGAGGATATCCGCCTGGAACCAGATCTGTATGAAGCTTGCAAGACCGACATCAAGAATTATTGTTCCACTGTGCAGTATGGCAACGCTCAGGTAACTGTTTTTATTTTCTAATTATGAAAATGGGAAGGTGACATTTTAATAATTCTTTGCTGGTGGGACTTCCTCACATTCTATCCAGCCTAATCATCCCCTCCTTAAGCCATACCAGACTTCTCCCAAAGGAAGTTCCTTACCTGCATTCCTCTTGATCTCCTGTTCATTGTCTTCCCTTTATCAGGTTACCTTGTCCTTCCCCACCATGTCCGCCTGAGAAGCTCTTCATGATCCTTCAAATGCCTCCTCCTCTCCATAGCTTTCCTAACACCATGCACCTCCCTTACTCTGTGCCCATTGCACAGAAGTTCTTAACTAGTTCTTATTCTTATGTAATAATCACCTGGGAAACTTTGTTTCTTTAATGCACAGAACAGGGCCCTACCCAAAATTGTCAGGAATGAAGTACAACCAAATGATTTTTTTCTTTTAATGTTCTTCCAGTGACTCAACTACCTTTTCTAGTTCAGGGCATTCCATGGTGCTTTAGCCTTTGAGATAGTAGCTTTGTTGTCTTCTTATATCTGTTATTGCTGTTGCAAAGCCTGATGTCAATCTCATCCTCATTTCTGTGCAGAGCATCTCCTCTGAGTTTTCTCTTTAATACCCATAATTCTGCTGTGATGTAATCATGCATGGAATTTTTTTTTTTTTTTTTTAAGTCTCTTTAGCTTGGGACACCTGGGTAGCTCAGCAGTTTAGCACCTGCCTTCAGCCCTGGGCATGATCCTGGGGTCTTGGGACTGAGTCCCACATCAGGCTCCCTACGTGGAGCCTGCTTCTGTCTCTGCCTATGTCTCTCTCTCTCTCTCTCTGTCTCATGAATAAGTAAATAAAATCTTTAAAAAAAAATAAAAATAAAGTCTCTTTATCCTACTTGGCTCTTTCAGTCTTAAAATTCATGTTTTTCTTCAGTTTGAGGAAGTTCTTAATTACTGGTTTTTCAAACACTGACTTTTCCTTCCTTCTAGAACTCAGACAGTTGGAACATCTGAATCTGCCCTCCATGTTTCTTAACTTTTTCTTTCATACTTTCCATTTCTTTGCTGTATGTACTGCATTGAGGTGTAATTCATCAGTTCCACTTCCCATCTTATATGTGCATTCTTCAGCTCTGTCCATTCAGAGACCACCTGTTTCCAAGATCCATGATTGGTTCTTCACACAACCATCTGTTCTTGATTCTCATTTACCATTTCTTTCTGTATTGTCCTGAGGATATTAAATATATTTTGGGGGGATCCCTGGGTGGCTCAGCGGTTTAGCGCCTGCCTTTGGCCCAGGGCGCAATCCTAGAGTCCCGGGATTGAGTTTCCACGTTGGGTTCCCGTCATGGAGCCTGCTTCTCCCTCCTCCTGTGTCTCTGCCTCTCTCTCTCTCTCTCTCTCTCTCTCTCTCTCAGAAATAAATAAATCTTAAAAATAAATATATTTTTTGATTGCTCTATTATTTTTACTCCTTTCAGTTACTTGGTGATTCCTAGTTGTGCCTTCAAGATTTCCTAGAATTCTTATGACTTTGTTTACAACCCTAGTTATTGCAGCTCCCCATCCACTTCTCTTCTTTATCATTTGTTTATAATATCTAAAAAGTTGGTGTAGGGAAGGGCAGATTTTAGGATACACTTTATTCACTATCTTAAAATCCATCATGTGGCATTTTTATGCTTTTATGTTAACCCACTTGTCTTTTTTATTATAGTTATTTGTTTATAAAAACTTGCCCTGTGGGATTATATATTCTTCAGGGATAAGGACTGGGTCTCATTCATACCTAGCATCTAATGCTCTATTCTCATGTGGTAAATGGTGAGTTGAACCTCTTGGCTTGTGCCTACTGTCCAGTCAAGGGCTGTTGCTCCAGAGAAAGGTAGAGAGGCAAATGTGTGCTCCAAAAGGAATTCTTGACAAGGAAGAGCTAGAAGGCAGAAGAAACCAGGAATCCTGAGTAGGTTTCCTTCCTTTTAGACTCCACTGCAGCCTGCTCAACTCATCCATTATTTTTATACAGTCTGTTTCACTCTTAGCCATCAAGCTGTGAATCTATAAATATAATTCTCCTTGCTGAGCACATTCTGATTCCTGTTGCTTAGGAATTAGGAATGGAATGAAAGAGGGGGAATGCATTCAGGACTGAAGGCTACAGTCAGAGCACATGGATTATCAAGCTCTGATACACCCCCTAACATGACCATGATTCTTGTGCCCTAGATTATTGAATGTCTGAAAGAAAACAAGAAGCAGCTAAGTACCCGTTGCCACCAGAAAGTTTTTAAGCTGCAGGAGACAGAGATGATGGACCCAGAACTAGACTATACGCTCATGAGAGTCTGCAAGCAGATGATAAAGGTAAGGGATCCAAAACCAGGGGGTAAACACAGGGTAATTAAAAATAACATCAGCTTCTTTAAACTTCAGAGCAAATTTGTGTAATCTTTCCATTCAACCTTTTTTATACAGATGACACAGTGGTTCTCCTAGTGTGGTCCCTAGACCAGCCACATCAGCATCACCTAGGTACTCAAATGTTTGGGCCCACCTTGTATCTACTGATTCAGAAACTCTGTGAGGTTTAGCAAGCCTTTCAGGTGATTTTGATGCAGGCTCAAATTTGAAAACCACTGAGCTAAGCTAACTGACCTCCCTTTTACGTAAGTCCCAAGTGAATAGATAATCAGTGAATATATGATTAGTCTTTTAGGGTGGTTAGTGGTAGGTATACTGAGAAAGCCACCGCCAAATGTCCTGATCATCGCCTACCACAATCAAAAGGCTTTTCTGTTCTACGAGTTCTTTTGTTTCATACACTTTCCAGTAAACATTCTCTGCAGCAGGGCTGACTTGAGAACCTAGATGCCAGTTCCTGGATCTGTCCACATAAATAAAGAGAGTTAATCTAAGATTCTGATGCCTTTTTTAAAAGAAAATGCTTTATTAAAATCAACCTAAAAATAAAATAATACTTTAAAAGAAAATGGTACTTCTTGGGCACCCCGGGTGGCTCAGCGATTTAGCGCCACCTTCAGTCCAGGGCCTGATCCTGGAGACCCGGGATTGAGTCCCACGTCGGGCTTCCTACATGGAGCCTGTTTCTCCCTCTGCCTGTGTCTCTGCCCCCCTCCCCATCTCTCATGAATAAATAAATAAAATCTTTTTAAAAAGTGGTACTTCAGGGGATCCCTGGGTGGCTCAGCGGTTTAGTGCCTGCCTTTGGCCCAGGGCACAATCCTGAAGTCCCGGGATTGAGGCCTGTGTCGGGCTCCCTGCATGGGGCCTGCTTCTCCCTCTGCCTGTGTCTCTGCCTCTCTCTCTCTCTATGTCTATCATGAATAAATAAATAAAATCTTTAAAAAAAAATAAAGTAAAAAGTGGTACTTCTTACTCTATCAGATACCAAAGAGAATTATGAAAATTAGAAGTATCTTTAGCTGGGCCTGGTAGATTTGAGTCCCAGGGATCCCTGGGTGGCGCAGCGGTTTAGCACCTGCCTTTGGCCCAGGGCGCGATCCTGGAGACCCAGGATCGAGTCCCACGTCAGGCTCCCTATATGGAGTCTGCTTCTCCCTCTGCCTATGTCTCTGCCTCTCTCTCTCTCTCTCTCTCTCTCTCTCTCTCTCTCTGTGTGTGTGACTATCATGAATAAATAAATAAAATCTTTAAAAAAAAAAAAAGATTTGAGTCCCATATAAAAGCAGAAATATCAGACTCTGATTTCAGGGCATTGTGTAAGATTTTGATGACTTTTATAAAAATCAGTCAGCAAGCCACGTCAGCAACCTGTATTAAGATATCAGTAGACTTTAATTAGCAGATAGACTGTTGATTAGCACATAGAGATGGAATTTATTATTAGTCCAGAATGGATCTCTCTTACTTGAAGGATATTAACAAGTGTTCGGGGGCTAGCCACACAGTTTGGTAGGATTATAGCCCCTATAGTTAAAAGATGAACTAGACCAGTCCTTTCCCCACATTACTGTTGACGTTGACTCGTGGGTGATTTTTAAGTTTCCCATTGGGATTAGGTAGATAGGACTTGTGGGCGACCTGGCCCACCTGGTACAGTGTTATGTTCATATTAAACAGTATATAAGCTCAGGAGATGACATGTAATATAACAGCCATGTATGTACAGATTCAGTCCTGTGCAAAATAGGAAACAGTGAGGGTAGCAGAACCATGAAAGATATAGTAGAGAATAGATGAAGAAAAGGGAAGTTGAGGCTGGGTGCGTATACAGACTTAGCTGTTTCTCTTGTACCAAGTGATATCTTCAAGCCAGTTCTGTCATTAGAACACCAGTAGATGAAAGAGTGATATGGATGATGTTAATTGCTGTATTTAAATAACTACTTCAAATAAATAAACAAATACTTATGTAAAACTTTATTTCTTGCAGAGGTTCTGTCCAGAAGCAGATTCCAAAACCATGTTGCAGTGCTTGAAGCAAAATAAAAACAGTGAATTGATGGATCCCAAATGCAAACAGATGATAACCAAGCGCCAGATCACCCAGAACACAGGTAACGTCGTGGCCTGGCTTTCCTGGTTCCAACTGAGTATGGCTCCAGTGGAACTGAGTTGATATATACCTCCCTTATTAAACTACAGGAGTTTTGTTGTATGTGGATTTTTAAGGGTAGAATAAGCAAATTGACTTTTTTCTTCAAAGAGTATCTGGGAGAAGAGAATGAAAATCGTAGGAAGGAGGAGACAGGAGTAATGGCTGGAATTCTTTGAAAAGTCTAGAGATTTAACAAAACTTCGTGCATGGGGTGGGAGAATGTATGGGTCATGTCTTTTAGAACAGAGAAGTTTCTGCTCTGAGTTCCAAGACTTTGTAACATAGTGGGTATTCTCACTCGGTGTTTTCCAAAACATCTGTTATGGGGAAGGTTGGGGATGGCTGCTTGATTTTTATGAGAACTACTACTGGTACCAGCAGACCCTGCAGAGCTGCTGGAAAGGAGAATTTCTGGGGTCTTCATCTCCACATCTGCTCTTTCATTAAGTTCTATTGCTGGTTAAAAACAGCATAGTTAAAAAAAAAAAAAAAAAAAAAAAACAGCATAGTTAGGGCAGCCAGGGTGGCTCAGTGGTTTAGTGCCGCCTTCAGCCCAGGGCGTGATCCTGGAAACCCGGGATCAAGTCCCACGTCGGGCTCCCTACATGGAACCTGTTTCTCCCTCTGCCTGTGTCTCTGCCTCTCTCTCTCTCTCTCTCTCTCTCTCTCTCTGTCTCTCTCATAAATAAATAAAATCTTAAAAAAAAAAAAAACGTAGTGAGAGCTCAGCCAGTGTTGAGCAAATAAATCAGTGGTTTGTTGTCGTTAACATAAAGTGCCCCCTTTTGAAAGGTAAATCTCTAATATTTGTGAATCAAGGTGGAAAATTTTATCATGCACTTCTGACTTTCCACTCTAGATTACCGCTTAAACCCTGTGTTAAGGAAAGCCTGTAAAGCTGACATTCCTAAATTCTGCCATGGTATCCTGACAAAGGCCAAGGATGATTCAGAGCTAGAAGGTCAAGTCATCTCTTGCCTCAAGCTGAGATATGCTGATCAGGTAAACTGGATTGAACTCTTCACAGAGATGTGTTTGGAGAGGCCCCTCTACTCCTGGTAGGTTTTTCTTTGAAAATCCCTAGCTTGCTCCTACTTTCCCAAGACCTTTTTCATACCTTCTCAAATCAGGGGCCAAATTAAAAGCTGAAATTGTCTGATATGCTGATGAAATCTCCCTTTGTCACATGTAGCGGCTCTCTTCAGACTGTGAAGACCAGATCCGGATTATTATCCAGGAGTCTGCTCTGGATTACAGACTAGATCCTCAGCTCCAGCTACACTGCTCAGATGAGGTAGGATTTGGGTATGAAGCTGGTTGTGAACAGAGCTGGTCAGAGAAATGTTTATTAGAGAAAAGTTCTGTATTCTCTTTCTCTTCAGCCTTGAAGACAGAAAGAGAAAATGCTCCTATAATAGCACTAAAGAAACACCTGTCCTTGAAAATTATTTGACTTTCTAGCTAGAAAAAGCCATTTGGAGAACTTTGTTCAACATATGTCAATTTTAGGGGATCATAGCTAAAGATTTTTTTAAATGAAGCTTACTCATAAAGCTGTCCACAGAAGGCTAAGTTTTTAATCTTTGGTATGGTCTGTGTTTTAAAACCCGTGTGTGTGTGTGTGTGTGTGTGTGTGTGTGTGGCCAAATTGTGAGTCTGGGTTGACCTTGAACCTTTATAAAGCATTTGCTTTTAGTATTTCACTTGGCTATATTACTTTCGTCCTCTGTCGTCAAGTGGTAGCCTTCTTTGTGATCAGTCCTGGGACAGTCTGACTCAAATCTCAGGGTTGGCAGCATAAAGATTGGTACACTAACTGGTTTTTGACTCTGTGTACCAGTTCCTATGAAGGAGAATGGGGCCAAGCATTTTGTACAGGAGGGAAGGGAGTGAAGTCCATCAGGAATATTGTTTGAGAGGGTCTGTTTGTCCTTGTGGGAGGATCACCAAATCTACAGGTTGCAGAGACGAAGTTTCTAGTCAGATTAGAGGTGGCCTTGTGTTTTGTGTGTCTCCTGAACAGATCTCCAATCTGTGTGCTGAAGAAGCAGCAGCCCAAGAACAGACGGGTCAAGTAGAGGAGTGCCTCAAAGTTAACCTGCTCAAAATCAAAACAGACACCTGTAAAAAGGTAACCACCATAGATTAGCTTTTCCCCTGCCTGCTTTCACTCCTTTTTCTGACATCTCTCTCTCTCTTTTTTTTTTTTAAGATTTTATTTATTCATGAGAGACACAGAGAGAGGCAGAGACATAGGCAGAGGGAGAAGCAGGCTCCATGCAGGGAACCCGATGTGGGACTTGATCCCGGGACTCCAGGATCACGACCTGAGCCAAAGGCAGACACCCAACCACTGAGCCACCCAGGCATCCCTTTTTCTGACATCTCAGTGACAACATCTAAATCTTCCGTCTCAGAATTACAAAACCTTAATTGGGTTCTTGACAATCACCTCTATAACTTAAGTATTCTTTCACATGTACTATTTGTGAATATGTCTCATCTGCATGACCAGACCATTGTTTAAGGGCACTGTGAATACAGTGCCGAGAGCAAAATGTCAAGTCCAGGATATCAATCAGTACACTTACTGCATCCATTAAAATCATTTGAGAATTAGCATATAAAAACAAAGTTTTCAAAATATGACTGCTAAATATACGTTATCTTACAAAATTGCAACAAGGTAATATATGTGATCTTTTTTAAAAAGCTATTTTTTTTTAAAAAAAATGTTTCATAATGTCATTGTTGAGCCAGTGTGACTGTTGGACACATCTTTTCATCTGCTGAAAGGCTTCCGATTGTACATGGTCTGAGGAATGGGGGGACTTGGTGGAAAGCTAAATCCACATATTTTCCTTGGACTGCATTGTCATCAGATGATCCCATTTAACTTTGAAGAGGACTTTTTGAACAATATTTGAGTTTTGGTTTTTGTTTTCTTGTTTTTGTTGTTGTTGTTCTACAGGGACTATAGTCTTTCTTTTGAGAGCAAACTAATTTTTATTTAAGAAAGCATTTCTGGGGCCACGTGGGTGACACGGTGTGTGTTCTCTCTCTTTTTCTCAAATTAATTAATTAAAAAAAAACATTTCTGGCCTGTCTTTACCTACTTTTTCATTGTGTATAAATGGAGAGACTGCAGAGCTGATTTCATTTCCATCATGATTATATTCCTCATGTTCAAAACATATTTAAACCCAGTAAGAATTGTACCTCCAGTAAAAGTTATGCTCCCTCAGTTTGTTTTTTTCTTTTGAGGATAATGGAGGTAATATGAAATATTTTGTAAACATTGACCTTTGAGAATTTTAAGATAGCATAAAATTTTAAGATGGCAGTCTTCTTATAAAAGTAAGAAAATAGCTATATTATAGCAGTATAAATACTAATATTTAGTATTTAATAATATGGCATGCCAGACTGCCAAAACCCAAATCTGATTTTATAATCTTCCACTTTACTTAGCACAGAGCTTTGCTTACACTAGGTCTCCAAGTGTATTTATGGAATTAAATCAGTTGCTAAAAAAATCTATATTCTTTGCATCATCCCCACATTGCCACCTATCTCAGAGTAAGTTCTCTTGTTAACCCTCAACCTTTTCTCCTTGAACTTTTTTGTATATATATATTTGCCAGTAATGGATCTGATGCATTTCCTCTATAAAAGCTCTCTTCCATGATTTTCCCTTCCTAGGAAGTGTTAAACATGCTGAAGGAAAGCAAAGCAGACATCTTTGTGGACCCAGTCCTTCATACAGCCTGTGCCCTGGACATTAAACACCACTGTGCAGCCATTACCCCTGGCCGAGGGCGTCGTAAGTCACTATTCACTCTGACCCTCTCTGAACTCCCTCAGACTCTCTCTAAGAACACTTAGAGCTGCTCTGTTCTGTAGCTACAGCTCAGCCACAGACAACATCCTCTGGGGGCTTGGTTGATGCCAGGACTAGGCTTTTGTGGCAGAATGAATTTAGGACTAATCCTGCAGGTTTGAACTGATCTAGCCATGTCCAGAGGTAAGGATTTGATGAAAAGGGAAGGTTGAGTTATTTATCAGGGAAGCAAAACGTAGTCATCATCATTGCCCTCTTCCCCTTTATCCAAACTAGAACAGCCTCATTGACTTTCCCAGTAGCTGTACTGCATGGATCCTGGGCAGATAGAAAGTTGTTTCCAGGCCAGGCATGCCAAGTAAAAATGAGAGAGGTTTTAAGAGTCTCTGGGCAGCTGGCCTTGGAAGTTTAATATCATTCTTCTTCAAGTTAAATCTTGGGTCAAGTTTCCTAGAATGGATTTAAGTTTGTATAGCCTGTAAATCTGAATTGTCTGGTGGCGAGGTCCCCTTCTCCCCCAAGCTTACAGAAACTTCTGTTCTAGATGATTTCAACTCTTCTGCCTTTTCTTCCATAGAAATGTCCTGCCTCATGGAGGCCCTGGAGGATAAGCGGGTGAGATTACAACCTGAGTGCAAAAAACGCCTCAATGACCGGATTGAAATGTGGAGTTATGCAGCAAAGGTAATGACCAAGTGAATTACTTGAAATGGCCATCTTCTCAGTCAGTTCCCCAGATACTCCACCAGTCTTCTTGTCCTTGTGGCAAGACCAGCAGTAAGAGTATTTGAGAAGTCTCGGTGTCCTTGAAGCCTGCTCAGCTTCCCTGCACCCGCAGCCACCATCTCCTTTTGCACTGGTCTGTGTCTGCGGGCTTTCTCCTCATTGCCCATAGTCTACCATGGGAAAGCAAGTCACCCAAAGGATGGGGCTGAAGCCAACCGTGCCAGGAGAACCCAGACATCATGCCCACGGGAAAGCAAGCAGGCTGGCCACTGCTGTCTTAAAGCTTGTTTTTCTGATTCCACACAGTGTTTGGGAGGAGCATATGTATGTGAGACTAGCCCTGGGTCTTGGTGAGGCTGAAACGGGAATAATCAGGGAAAGAGACATCAGGACACCTGGCAAACTTGGACTGGGGGAGATTTTTCCTATAAAATCAGTGAGAAGAACAGTTCTTCTCATGTATTTATTGCTTTGTGGTGTATAAAACATACTGATGGCCGTATTACCTCACTTGAACCTTGAAACCCAGCAGGTTAAGGGAGTGATGATTTCCTCACTTTATGGTGGTGGAAACTGTGACTTGCCTTAAGGTCCCTCAGTGAGAAAGTCAGGTTTCTAGATCAACACTCTTGGTATCACTTTAACACCAGGATGGACATTTGGGAATGTCTTGGATTAAGATAGTGACCATGAGAATAGCCCCCTCTTCCTTGACCAGTTCCTCCTGTCACCCACATGAAAGGTCAGGGGTTACAGGCAAACAGGAAGGACCACAAAAAGTCTTCATACCTAGATGTAAGGGAAATGAAGGGAAGGGATCATAGCTGTCAAAGTAGCAAGCACATCCCTCACCCCTTTTTCCAAGTGAACATAGTTGGCTTGGAAGCCCTCAGTTAGGTGAGGCAACAGAGAGGTGCCCAGTCTCTTCCTTGCTTCCCACTTGCCCCAGTCAGTTGCTAAGCATCGCTGCAGAATGTCTCCACTGCTTGTCTTATCTCCGCAAATGTCAGTGCTCAGATTGTATTCATCCGAAACCTTCCTACTCTGCTTTGTGTGTATGGGATGAGCACATATACATCTCTGGGCAGACCCTCTCTGGCACCAAGGCTAAGGTGAGACCCAAAAGAGCAGGTCCCTGTGCACCCTGGGGAGACTTTCGGTCCTGAATCTGCTCTCGTGGGCTGCATAAAGAGAGGTCTACTTGAGAAAGCAGCGAGGACAACAGGATGAAAACTGGCTAGACTGCAAGTCCGTGACTGTGGAAATGATGCTGTGTGTTCTGCCAGCCTGAGTCACTTTCACACATTGTTTCTACTGGGGGCAATCCTCATGATTTAATGGTGAGTGACAAACAGTCAAGATACAGAACCAGCATCCAACATGGTCTCAACCATTCTCTGTGTTTTTAAAAATAAGCCAGAATACATAAGAACCTGTGACATTGTACTAGTAGCCACCTCCCATCCCTTGGGCCTCTAGGTCTTCATCTATAATATGGGAGGAATCCACTTTCAAGGATTTGTATGAGGACTAAATGATTGAAAACATGTCAGTGTGGCACCTGGGTGGCTCAGTCGGTTGAACGTCTGACTCTTGATCTCAGCTTGGATCTTGATTTCAGGGTCATGAGTTCAAGCCCTGCCATTGGCTCCATGCCGGGCATAGAGCCTAGTTGGAAAACAAAACCCTGTGGGGCTCTCTCTCAGCGCCCCAGACACGGTGAGGTCTTCAGTGTAAGGGCTACTGTCAGGTTGGTGGTGGTGATTGCCATTATGAATGATATGAGACCCCACCTCTTTGTATTTGTATTTTCTTAATTTTGTACAGTAGATATATACCATGTTATGATCAGGAAAAGGAATTGCAGCACTGTGTTTGATTTACTTGTCCCTTATCCTCTCTCCCCAAAGAAATGGTATCAGTTAAACTAGGAATTGAGAGAGGCGAGTTAGAGCTAGTGCTGCCCCCAGCCCGGTTCTTTCTGAGGCCAATGCTGCTGTTTGTCCTTCCAGGTGGCCCCCGCAGATGGCTTCTCTGACCTTGCCATGCAAGTGATGACCTCACCATCAAAGAACTACATTCTCTCTGTCATCAGTGGGAGCATCTGTATATTGTTCCTGATTGGTCTGATGTGTGGACGTATCACCAAGCGAGTAACACGAGAGCTCAAGGACAGGTAGAGCCACCTTGACCAGCAGAGGAACGGCCTGTTGGTGCCCAGTGTATACAGCCCTCCTGTATAGTGTACCCACTCACCTCGTTCTTCTCAGAGGTGGCACCAACACCCGCGTTAGAGCAGCAGCAGGTTTCCTCTGCACTGTCCTGTCTCCAACTTCGCCCGTGTCCATGGTGTCCTCCTCCTCCTCGACCATTTTGTGCAGCATCAGCAGCTGGCCGCTTTGGTTATTGCCTGGGTTGGCAAATTTGGGTTTACCTGCCCGTAGACAAGTCTCTCTCATACCAATGGAACTACCAGTACTTCCAGAACCAACTTACCTGACCTGCAACTCAAATGATTTTTAAAAAAAAAAAACAAACACCAAAAAAAAAAGAAATTTTTAAAGAAAGAAAAAAATGTATATAGGTAACACATCTCCTCCAGGCTTGATTTGGGCAATGGGGTTATTTCTTCTGTGTGACTATAAAATGAAGGCAGGACTTTAGGGGAAAACACACACCCAATATGCTATCACTGGGATGTCTTGCTCATTTCTCAAAAGCACCTTTGGACCATGTGGGGGCCATGGACTTCACCGAGGAGTGGGAAACCACTAACCAGCCTGCTTTGGGTCTTGTTTTCTTCTGCTGAAATAGTGATGCCTTCCAGTTCCCACATTAATAGAGCCACTGCTGGTCACGACCCCAAGACCATGAGTATTTCTATGATCTTCTCACTTCAGTGAAGTAGAGCAAGCATGAGCTTCCCTAGGCCAACGGCACATGAGTTGGGAGGAGATCAGAAGTGTGTGAATCTGGTCAGTCACTTGATCTGCACAGGGAGGCTGGACCCTGCATACCCAGGAGCAGGATCCCAGGCATCTTCCTCCTCCAGGCTAGCACAGGACTCAGCCACACTTGGATTGACCCTGCTGAGGGATAGCAGTTATTCTAGAAGGCCTGCCAGGAGGCAATGACTACAGGAAGGGAGGGAGCTCAGGGCAGGAAGGAGGGGGCAGGGATTGATTCACTTTGCTTTGTGTTTCAGGCAACAGTGCAGGTCAGAGACAGTGGCTTATACAGATTTAGCGTGGTCTTAGGATATGACTGGCAGTCCAACCTGACCCTTCTGCGGGCTCAAGGCCACCTTCCCAGACAAGCTCTCTTATGCCTCTTTGTGGAGAGGACTTGGAAAGTTACTATGTTAAAAGATGGAGCTTTTTTTCCTTTTTTTTTTTTTTCCTTTCCATTTACTGCGTACACCCACTGTAGTAGGCATTGGCTAAACATTGTACTTTAATGATTCATCAGTCTTTCCAGAATCTGAGCTTTATGGAAGCAGTCTTCCTGGCCATCCTCCCTCGTCTTTCCAGTGTGGGATGACAGGTTTGGAGTATAACGGGGAGGGGTGCAGGCATCACAGTGCAACCTGGCACACCTTAGTTTGAGTTTGGGGCGTGGAGTTATGGTGGCTGCACCAGAAGGCGGCATGTACAGTAGGAGATATATTTATATAATATATATTTTATTAACCTGTTAGACGTTCCACAGAGTATTATAAATCACGTGCCTAAAACTGTCCACATAGACCATGGCACCCTTCCTTGCCCTGGCCCTCCTTTGCCACCGTCCACGTGGGCTGCAGGACCTACACAACATTTGTCTCCCCTGAAATGTGTTCGATACAAAGTGGGTCAGTTTGTGGATCAGTTGATTCAAATTATTCCTTGTCTAATCTGACTGACATATTTTTGAATACTGTGGTTTTCTTCTTTTTGTTGTTGCTACCCTTCCTGGAGTCAGGGGGGTCCAGAAGCCAGCTATATCCCCCTGCCTGGGGTACGTCCAGTCACCAAGGAGAGCTGCTAAGCTGCTTGGTCCCCTCTGTCCTGCTCTTAGGCTCTTCCTGGGATTACTCAGTCATAAAACTTGAAACTCTTGGAGTCTAGGCCACAGCCCCCTACTACCACCGTTGTGGAACTGATTTGGGCTGGTCCAGATGGTCCACCTCCAGGAGATCCCAGCTGGGATGTGGAAGCTTGGGAAGGAGAACTGGAGATGTCATCTAAATGCAAGCCCCCAACTGATGTGTCTGGCGTGGTTTACAGGATAGAACAAACATTCACCATTTGATGAGTGTGCGGTACCATTCTCCATCTGTACATTCTCCCTCCCAGTGTATGTAAAATATCTCCATAGTTGAATGTGCCTCGACATTTTGGTTTTGTCAGAAGTGAGAGACAGTCTCATTAGTTGTCTGCAGCAAATCTGGATGCTTGAAAAGGAGTTTGATTCTTGAAATATTTGTCATCTTTAGAAATGGTCAAAATAAAAGGGATACTTCTGCCAGTATTTTCAGTTGCTTGTTGCTAGAAAAGCATTTCACCATCCTGCTTGGAATAGTTTCATGTGGCTGGTTCCTGAGAGTCCCAGATGGTGTCCTGAGCAGTGTTCTACCTCCAGGGGGCCCAGCACCTTCTGAACCTGCAGCCCAGCTGTATCCATTCTGGCCCTCATTCCATGTAACAGCACTGGTTCTGGGCCTCTTGGGTCTGTCGTGCGTAAATCAGCTAGTCAAGGGTTAATCAAAAAGGAAACCATGGCCCTAGTGGAAGAGCCAATCTCTTCTGGTATCTAGCCCATGAACAATAACAAACAGCCAGTGTTGGGCCCTGGGGGGTGGGGGGTGGGGTGGTAGGGAGGGTGGGGGTGGGATTGGGTATTGGGGGATTCCAAGGTCAAGACTTCAGGCACTTGCTGAAAATTACAGTAGCCAGGTTACTCATCTAGTCTTGTCCGTGCACTCACACTTAGCTCCACAACACTCAAGAGGCACAGGAGCCTTCTCTCCTGGGCTGGGAGATCAGAAGTGCAGGCAGACTGGCAAGAACAGGACTGTTCTCTCTGAGTTCCTCTCATGGACGGTAGTTCTGGAAGTGAGACCCTTACCCTGGTGCGTCCCTGGCCTTCCTCTCCTCTTGCTACTGTCCCAGGAAGAGTCTGCTAGCAAGATGTGCCGAGGTGGGAGCAGAGCAAAGGCTTGGGTTTGCTCTGAGTAGGAATGCCTTCCTCCTCTGCATTTCCTGGAGACCCTGTGGTGCTGCTCCCAGCTCTGTGGGTCCGTCAGCTTGTTCTGAGCCTGCGCATCCTAAGAAGCCAGGAGATTCTGGTACTCAGCAGGCCTTCCTCTGTCTCCTGTCTTGCACTTCCTTTTCTGGGGGACAGTGAACAGCTCCACTGGGGAAAGAGGAGAGGGAGATTCTGCTTCCCCGAGAGGTGACAGAATGATCAGATCTCACTTCTTCCCATTTCCTGAAGTCATGTAATGAAAGAATCCAGTTGTAAAGAGGTCTGTATTACCCGAGGTCTGTATATGTTAAACATACCATCAGACAAAGCAGAAAGGAGCTTTTCTGCTGACTTCCCTCTACTTTCCCAAGAAAAGATTCACTCTCGAGTGTGAGTTTGATCTCTGGAAATGCCTCCCCTCCTCCCCTCCTCCCCACCTCCAGGCTGTGGCACAGCTTTCAGCCCAAAGACCCCACTACGGTGAGTCATCTGGGGAGAAGTAGATTGCTTCATGGGGCCTCCTTTCTCAGCTGGTCTCAAGTTCTGAGAAAAGGCTTCACTTCCTGTTTCTTCCCCTTCCCCAACAAAAACTAGCCGCATTCCCTAGACAGCTTTGTTACGTCAGTGGATACAGAGAGCCACGGACGCCAGCCAACCTATGTTTCACCTAGATTTTGCCACAGAACAAAAAGAAGAAGGCTTTTTGAATTGTGTGCATTTTGGTATATATTATTTGTATTTCAGAGTCTTAGGAATTTGGGAAACCTGAAAGATCCCTTTTTTTCCTCACCATTTGGACGGCACCTGTGTTGCTTTATCAAATGCAGCACTCCAGTACCCTGAGTTTCTCCTGGGCCTTTAGGGACGGTTCTTTTTCTTCACCTCTTCTCCCCTGGCCCCTGATTACCAAGGGCCGTGGGGTCAGAGCAGATGTTCTGGCCTGCCTCTGTCTTTCTTACTGTCTCATTTGTCTCTGGTCAGCCATCTCTCTAGTACACTCCTTTTGGTCCTCTTCTCCTTAGGACCAGAGTCACATGTTAGGGCAGTGAGTTTGAACGCAAATCCCCTTCCTGCCCCGACCTCAGACAACAGACAACTCATAGCAAACCCAGACAGACTCTTCAGAGTGACAAGCTTCCCCAAGCCATTTAGTGAGGTCACAGTGGAGCCCCAGGGATTGTTTGTCATCTGGAGCCTGGAGTGGGACTCTCTGCTTGGGCTAGCGGTGACAGGATCCTGATGGCAGGATCCCTCCCCCTTTCCCAAGATCTGTCACAACACACCGGTAGGGATGTTAGGATACGGGCAGTAGAGAAACCTCCCTGGGCAAGGAGAAAATTCAGATAGTGCCTCTATATTCTGTTTTTGCCTTCCCCCATCATGGAGTCGACACCTGGACCCCAGAGCCCAGCAGGCCTACGCCAGAGCCAGGGAGGTGAGACCAGGCCCCCCGAGGCAGGCTGTGGTGCCCGGGGAGGAGTGGCCGGCAAGAGTGCTGACAGCAGGAGGCTTCATGAGCGGCTGCTCCTGGCTCCGTGTTCCCTGGTCAGTCCAAACGGGAAAACAGACTGGACAGCAGATGCTGTGTGAGATCTTAGGCCTTGAACTTTTTTTTTTTTTTTAAGAAAGAAAAAAAAGTAAAATTAACAAGCCTCTTTTGTAAATGATTTTTCTTTCTATGTATAAAATCCCGGCAGTTCCTTGTTTTTACATGTTCATGCTGTGTAATTTTGAGATGTTACTGAGATCCTGAACATAATGTGCATTTTTTTCTGTACAGATGAAATGGGAGAATTTAATAAAGAGTTTGCAGGTTTTTACTTGTGAAATCTTCTCTGGTGACTGGGAGGACCCCTCCAGCTGTCCAGCTGTGTGCACTTCGGAACTTGATACTGATGCTCCCTGCACTTGCTGGCGTCCTTTCTATCTCCTCAACTCAGTAGGTCAAGCAGAGTAAGACGTAGGACCTTCAGAGGAGAGCAGGAGGCCAGATCCAAGGTTTCCTCTCAGGCTGAGGTGTTGGGAATTAATTCACTTTACTAAGGTGTTTAAGCTGTATACTAAGGCTCCTTCCTGGGGAGAGCTCGTAGACGGGACCTGTCCTTACAGATAGGACACACGGATGGCACCAGTCTCTAGTAGCCACCTTCACGCTGGGCCCAGAACTAGGCCACATTTTTTTTCCGTGCCCCAGCCGGCCCCGCTGTTGGCTAGCCCTCGCTTCCCCATCCCAACAGCCCAATTCCAGGGCCAGTGACCTCTGTGACACCCTTCTGGAGCCTTCTGACTCCTCCTCTGTCAGCAAAGCAAATGTGTCAGGACATTACAAAGTCTTCAGCTAAGGAGTTGGCACCGTAACAAGGATTTCTCAAAGTAGACATGTGCGTACTAGGATTAGAGTGCTGGTATGCCCAGTGAGAGCAGACTGGGGTGTCCTGAGAACTCCTCAGATTCATTTTCAGCAACTGCCACACAGATGGTGTAGTGTAGAGGCCAGGAGAAGGTGAAGTATAGAAGAAGAAAGGAGGAAGAGGGCTTGGGAGTCTTGGGGTCTCAATTGCAAATACTCTATGTAGGAAGCCGTGGGCAGCCATCACTCTGAATGGGAGGAGTCGGGCTAGGTGCTCTTTAGAGTCCTGGAGAGGCTACCCGACTGTGGTGTAAGCATGGGAAATGAGGCACTGGGTTCAGGCTCCTTGTCATTGGTATTTCCACAAAGGAGAAGTGGGTTACTTAGCTCTGCTGCACGTGGCCCCTCAAGGGAACACTACAGCAGTCATAGGGACAGTGTTGCCTTAGCAGTCTCCGAATGAATCACCCTACTGTAAAATTCTGTGCGATCTTTCTAGTAAAAGGTCCTTGGCCAACTTTAATCCTCAGAAGCATTTGGCATCTGTTCTCAAAAGGAGGTAAGAATGAAAAGATTTTAACCAAAAAAGGGGAGGACCTTAGACACCCACCTCTCAACTAGATGAAGAAGTGAGAGGGCAGATGTGACCCGGCTTTCTCAGTAAGCAGCAAAACATGATTGTCTCTGGCATATGTGTGTCCCTCTGACTAGCCAGGTTGGCTTTGGGCTTATGACCATCAGGCTCCAGGCTGGCGTGACTGACCTGTCCCAGAATCTGCTGACCCTGTAGAGGCGTCCACTGGGAGTCTTGGTCCTAGGATCCCACCTCCCTTGCCCATAACAACCAACAGCACAACATCTTCACAAATTCTCTGTATTTATGGAGAAATTTGGACAGTCTTGGAGAGAAAGGGGGAGGAAAAGGGGTCACAAAAGGTAGCAGACTAGGAGGAAGCTGGCTGGAGCAAAGAGGGAGGGTCCGGAGCACAGGCAGCCCCTTGGAGGACTTGGAATCTGCTGGGCAGAGGCTAGAGACTGTTTAGACTGGGGGTGGTAGGTAGGTGGGTGGATCTAAGCCCAAGAGAAGGTAAAAGCCTCAGCCAAGGGGCCACAGAGAGGTGAGGGCAGAACTGGGACCAGACTCAGGTGCTCTTGACTAGGTCTACACCCTTTCCAGCCAGAATCTGAGGGCTCAGCTCTGACTCTACAGTGTCCACGGGAGCTTCCCAGAACCTCCTGTGGGAGGGCCCCTCTGCTCTCTGACCTGAATACCCTGTGTTCCTGTCCTCAGACCGTTAGGACAGATTTCCTTGCATTTTAAACCCAGGTTCAGTGTCTGATCTAGCCTTCTAGACTCACTAATGTTCAGACTGTTCCAGTCATTTCTCTGTCCTGGCAAATAGTACTGAATTAGGTGAATAGGTCGTTGACAGTGACAAGTCATCGCTTTGCCCCCTGGGGGGCGGGGTCCCAGGTCCCAGGTCAGCATCTAGGGATCCATACCTAGAGGAATGTATCCACTCTTCCTCAGGAGTTTCATTCCAGTTCTCCAGTTCTGGGCTTCTCTTGCACCCTGGAACAGAGCAGATTCCCTTCAAGTGGCTTCCCCTTCTGTATCCCCCAAAGGAAATAAATAGACACTCGCCATGAGAGGACGTGGAAGTCAGGAGTGACAGAGCAGGTTGTAGGGCTTTAGGGACACTTGGTCCCCCAATGTCACTAGGCTCCAAAGCCAAGTCCAGGCTTCACCCAGAAGCTGGGCCAGATCCAAGGGTTCTTCATCACACCCAGCAGTGCCTGTCTTGACCTTCCAGTTTGCTGGGGTGGGGGTGGGGGGAACGACTGACCACAGGGTTCCAGGTTGTTGCATCAGGAATACAAGAGCACAGCCTCCAGGGTTCTGTGTACTCACACTGGCCACAGGGCAAGGGTAGCACAACTTCTGAGACTCCGCTCTGGTGCAAGCCTTGGCAAGTCACAGACATGCCAGCTGCCTCCCAGCGCAGCTGCAGCCAGCTGACCACGGAATCCCCAGCTCCTCCAGTGGAGTCCTCTCCCTTCTGGGATTGGCCTTGCAGGACCCAGGAGACCCTCAGAGGGTCAGGGTTGTGTCCTAGCACCACACAAAGTACATGGAAGAGAGGACCCGAGGCAGGGATGAACAGGCTCAGCTCAGGTGGCCAGAAAGGGGATTGCATCTTAGCTGCAGGGAATGAAGGGAAGAAGGATATTACCCAATACCACCAGCCTCTTCCAAACCCCTAGTCCTATTGCATCTCCTTCCTTCTGGGGCCTCTGGAGACCCTTCTTCCCTTCCTCTGTGGCCTTCCCTGGTCTGTCTCAGAATCTACTTTCCCCCACAGCTGGCCTTCTGCCCAGAATATGAGCTCTGAGCTTGTCTCTGCCACATGTACTTTTCACTCTCTGGGCCTCCAGTAACCTTACTACAGAGCAAATGAAGGGACTGGATTTAATGTTCTTGATTAGCTTCCCCTCTTCCCCTCATCCCTGCTGACCAAGGCTTCCTCCAAGGGGGCCCCACCATCTCCACCTTTCTACCCACTGCCACCTATTCCATTGCAGCCCTACACACTAGGGGCATCAGACCCCTACTCTCTTGGACTCACCCTGATAGAGCAGACGGGTACCTTCTGCAAAGACATACTGGCCTGAAAACCACATGGCACAGTAGTAGGTGCCCTCATCATCAGGGCTGGCGTTGCCCACAGTAAGGAGTGCAGCATTCTTGACGGGGTCCATCTCTGCCAGAAAGCGAGGATTCACACCCAAACCATAGGTTGGGAGAGTCCCTTCTCGCTGACTCAAAAGGGAGGTGGGACCACTCCCCATCACCTGCTGGTACCAAGACAAGACATGAGCCCTGACAGGGCTGCCCTGCACCACACACCAGATCTGTGGATTACTTTGTCCACTCACCACAGAAGACTGAGGCTGGAACAGAGAGGGTTGAGAGACCTCTGAGGCATCTAAACAGGCAGAGAAGATAGTGACCCTCTCAAAACAACTTGATAGTCACTTATTAGACACTGTCAGCTCAGCTTAGCATATGGTCTTACTAGAGGGCTATCTGACAATGTCTGTCAAAACTGCAAACCATCATACTCTGTGATCTGGTGATTTTATATCCATAAATTTATGAAAATAACTGAACTCATGTATATTGGCATATTTACAAAGGTGATTATTACAGTGCCTATTATAATAATGAGAAAAATATTATTAGAGGAAAGGTTAAATTTTTAAATAAGACACCCATATGATGCAATACTATAGGCAATCCCCCAAAAGGAAAACATAGAAATCTCGCTTCTGGGTAGGATGGAGTAGTTGGCAGCCAAATAATACTCCCAATGAAAATAACTAGAAAAGCCAGAGAAACAGGCAATATTTCAAGTTTAGAGAGTTACAGAAGCAACAGCAGCCAGAAGAGTTAATTTGTGGAGAGGGGAGAACCATGGAGGTGCAAAGTGACAATTTTCAGCCACTTGGATTTGCTGACTCTGGCAAGAGGCTAAGGACCCAGGTTTTCCCTGGGCAGAAGGCTGCAGGTGAGACAAGAAATTAGCAGAGGTTTTTGTAGTCTCATGAGCTGGAGTAACAAAACTGAAGGCTTGAGAAGCCTCAAAGCTCAGGTTTCATATCATTTAGTGAAGTTGGAAATTTTATAAGATGGGAACCTTAAAAGCTAAGCCCAGACCTCTGTAAACCAGAGCAGAATTTTGCAGAGTCACAGTACAAAGATAAAAGATCAGAGTTCAACTTCTCTCAAAAGGAAAGACCCGGGATTTCAGTTGAAAATCCTAAAGGGGTAGGCCCTAGGAACAAGGCAAGTAAGAAGTAGATAGAACTGTTAAAACTGCATTCCACAGACTTCCAACCAATTGTAGAAGGAATTCTGGAATTAGAAAGCCACAATTTGACAACCACCATAGTAATAATTGCTCAGGCAAGAAGCATCAACAGATGAAAAGTTTTGGACTTTATGTGTTTTGTTTTGTTGTTGTTGTTGTTTGTAGTAGCTCAAAGTTCCTCATAGAGGATTCTCAAAGTTCCTCCCCCAAATTCCTTGTTAACTACAGAGAGAAAAAAAAAATCATAATTTATAGTGGAGAAACCCAGCAGAATTAATATCAGCAGGAAAGGGGCAAGTAGACATTATGTGCCTCCTGATTTAATGCATTGAGAACACAATCTCCTTTCTGTGATATTCCTGTCAAAAATGCATAGCCTGAGTCTAATCATGAGGAAACATCAGACAAACCCAAGTTGAAGTACATTCTACAGAATAACTGGCCTCTGCTCATCTATCATGAAAGGAACTGTTCCAGATTAAAGGAGACTAAAGAGATGTGATGACTAAATACAGTGTGATCCTAGATTGGATCCTGGACCATATTTTTTTTTTCTCTAAAGATATTAGGGAGAGAACTGGTGAAATTTGAGTAAGATTTGTAGGTTAAATCATATTAATGTTGGCTTCTTGATTTTGATCATGGTACTTTGTTATACTAAGACTGATGGCTGACTTCTCATCAGATAGGATGGAAGCCAGAAGACAATGAAAAAGCATAAAGTTGTGAGTTGAAAAAAAAAAAAGCCAACATAGGCGTTTTTGTTTTTATTTTTTTACCTAATAAAAACAGTCTTTAAAAAAAGGATGTTCTCAGGTAAAAGCTGAGAGAATTTGTCACCATGGAACTTTCACAAAAGGTATTCTAAAGGGAAATCTTCCAGCAAAAGAAAAGTGATCTTAGATGGAAATAGGGAAATGCATGAAGTAATGAAGAGCACTATAAAGGGTAAATATGAAACTAAATATAAATAAATTTTGTCTGCATGAAGCAATTGAAAGCAATTAAAATATATATGGACTTAAAATGTCTTATAAGAACAACACAAAAGTTGGGAAGAGGCAAGTGAAGTTAAAGTACTCTAACATCCTAGCCCTATTAGAGAAGTGATCAAAGTAATATATTAGACGATCAAGTCAGAAATGCAAATTTTATTCTTTAGGAGCAGCCACTAAAAGAATATTTAAATGTTTTTAGATGAGGGAATGATATTTTTTAAAAGAATCCAAAAGAAGAGAACAAATAGAAAAAGGAAGTAGAAACAAGTAGTAGGATAGATATAAACCCAAATAGATTAGCAATTACACTAAATATAAGTGGACTAATTTTTATGATTAAAAGACTAAGAATGGATCAGAATCTAACAACTATAACCTGCTAACAAAAGACACGCACTAAATATTAGGACATCAAAACTTTGAAAGTAAAAATATTAATACAACTTTTATTTATAACTACACTAACATCAGAGCAAGTAGACTTTATTTTTTTTAAAGATTTATTTATTTATTCATTCAGAGAGAGCAAAGAGAGAGGCAGAGACACAGGCAGAGGGAGAAGCAAGCTCCCTGCAGGAAGCCCGGTGTGGGACTCGATCCTGGGTCTCCAGGATCACACCCCGGGCTGCAGGTGGCGCTAAACCACTGCGCCACCGGGGCTGCCCAGAGCAAGTAGACTTTAAAGCAAGAAACAGTACAAGAGATAAAGATGTACACTTAATGATGTAAAAGGGTCATTCTACCAGAAAGACATAAACCCAGGCATATCAATAATCAAATATAAGTGATTAAATAAGAAAATAAGCCCAACTATATTCTATCCACAAGAAACCCACTTAAAGACAAAAATAGTTTAAAAGAAAAAGGATGGAAATGTGATACTATGCTACTATGATTTATTTATTTTTTTTAATTTATGATAGTTACACAGAGAGAGAGAGGCAGAGACACAGGCAGAGGGAGAAGCAGGCTCCATGCATCGGGAGCCCGACGTGGGATTCGATCCCAGATCTCCAGGATCGCGCCCTGGGCCAAAGGCGCCAAACCGCTACGCCACCCAGGGATCCCTGCTACTATGATTTAAAAACAAAAGCTGGGGCAGCCCAGGTGGCTCAGCGGTTTAGCCCAGGGCATGTCCAGGGGATTGGGACCCGGGATCGAGTCCCACATCCTGCTCCCTGCATGGAGCCTGCTTCTCCCTCTGCCTGTGTCTCTGCCTCTCTCCCTCTTTATGTCTCTCATGAATAAATAAATGAAACCTTTAAAATAAATGAATAAAAATAAAGCTGAAGGGGCATTATCAAAATCATAAAGTTGATTTCGGGGCAAAGAATATTACGGATGGTAAAAAGTTTTCTTTCATAATGTTAAAGAGCTTAATTCATTAAGAGAATTTAATGGTCTTAAACATTTATGCACATAATGGAGTTTCAAAATGAAAGAAGCAAAAGTAATAGAACTGCACAGAAAGACAGACAAATCCACAATTACAGCCAGAGATTTCATCACCCATCTTTTAATATTTGATAGAACAGGTACACAGAAAATCACAGGATAAAGATGACTTGAATAATACCATGAATTTTGGGATCCCTGGGTGGCGCAGCGGTTTAGCGCCTGCTTCTGGCCCAGGGCGTGATCCTGGAGACCCCGGATCGAATCCCACATCGGGCTCCCGGTGCATGGAGCCTGCTTCTCCCTCTGCCTATGTCTCTGCCTCTCTCTCTCTCTCTCTGTGACTATCATAAATAAATAAAAATTAAAAAAAAATACCATGAATTTTTTTTTACCATCAACCAATTTACTAAACGCTATTTATAGAACAATCCACCCAACAACTACCAAATACATTTATGTTTCAAATGCCGATGGAACTTTTATCAACATAGATTACATTCTGAGCCATAAGATGTCTTAATACATTTAAAAGGATTCAAGCCACACAAATAATATTATTTGACCACAATGGAATTAAATTAGAAATCAGTAACAGAAAGATACTTGAAAAGTTCCCAGATGTTTGGAAAGTAGCATACTTCTAAATAAGCCATGAGTCAAAGAATAAATCTGGAAGTAAATCAAGTATTTTGAAGTGAATGAAAATAACAATGTAACATATAAAAAATGTGTGGAGTACTGCTGATACAATAACTGGAAACAGACATGGTGATCTTATTCAGGTGATAAAAATGCTCTAAAACTCGATGGTACGCTTAAAATGCATGAACTGTATGACATGTATACTTCACAGAAGTTGTTTCCAAAAAACACATAAGGACTGGAAAGGAAGAAATAAATTTTTATTTTTATATTTGCAGAAACCTAATGGTACACATAATAAATTTTTAAGTATAGAAACTACTAGAATTAATAAATGAGTCAGCAAGGTCACCTGATATAAGGTAAATATAGAAAAATCATATTTCTACATTAGCTACAAATAGACAATGAAATTAACAAAATAGTATCTATGATAACATCAAAAATATAAGATACCTAGAAATAAATCTAATGAAAAGCAAGTCCTCTGAAATCTATACAACGTTAATGAAAGAAATTGTGAAAATGTTAAGTGGGGGGATATGTGCATGCATTGGATCATTCAATGTTATAGAGGTGTTAGTTCTTCCCAAGCTGGTACAGAGTGTCAACAGTTCCAATCAAGCCTCAGCATGTCTTTTTGTGGAAGATGGATAAGCTGATTCTAAAATTTTTATGGAAATATAAAGTTCCTAGAATATCTGGGGCAGTCTTAAAGAACAGCAAAGCTGGAGGACTTATACTACCAGGAACCAAAACATTAAAAGACTGATGCAATGTGAACAACGTGGTATTGGTGCAAGAATAGACAAGGGGTCAGTGGAACACGGGACAGAATCCAAAACATGTATACAGTTTTATGACAAAAGGATACTACAAGGCTACAAAGAAAGGACAGTCCTTTCCATCAATGGTGCTAGGTCAACTGGAGAGGCACAAGAAGTGAATTCTAACCTCTATTCTTTTTTTTAAAGATTTTATGTATTTATTCACGAGAAACACACAGAGAGAGAGAGAGGCAGAGACATAGGCAGAGGGAGAAGCAGGCTCCATGCAGGAAGCCCGACATGGGACTGGATCCCGGGACTACAGGATCATGCCAGGGCAGAAGGCAGACGCTTAACTGCTGAGCCACCCAGGCGTCCCTCTAACCTCTATTCTTAGTAGATTTTACTTAGTAAAATCTTAGTAGAATCTGGGACGTAAAACAATTAATCTTAGAAGAAAACATAGAAGACTATCAGCAAATATCTTTTTTTTTTATCAGCAAAAATCTTAAAAAGAAATCTTAGTGGGCAAAGATTTCTTAAATACAACACCAAAAAAAAAAAAAAGTCAGTTATAATGGAAAAACTTTATTTGAATAACATTCAAATTGGCAGCCTCTGTTTATCAGAAGATACCATTAACAACAGTGAAAAGATCCATGGAGTGGAAGATACTCACAATACTTATAACCAAGAGAGGGGTTCTATTCGGATCATATAAAGACCACCTACAAATCATTAACAAGAAGTCAAACAAACCAATAGAAAAACAAACAAAAATCTGAACTGGCCCTTCACAGAACAGGATATCTTAAAGGTCAATACACGTGAAAACACGCTCAATCCCATTTTTCATCAAGGAAACAGAAATTAAGACTACAATGAGAGCAGGTGCACTCTGAATGGCTAAAATGCAAAAGACAATATTTAGTTTTGGCAAAGATGGGGAGCAATGGGAATCCTCTTACATAGGTATGTGTGTTTTGGTTCGTATTCCAAAAATCTGAAGGAAACTTTAAGACTAGTAATAGTAGTAGTGTGTGGGTTTGGGATCATGGGAAGTCTTACACCTTTTACTATTCCTACCCCTGTTTAATTGTATTTTTCATGCTTCACTATTACAATCAGAAATAAGGCTTCACATTCAGAAAAGAACAAGCCTCTCTCTCCCACCACAGTCAAACACCACGACCCAGCACATAGTAGTATCTCCTGGTCTTCATCTCTCCTGACCTTTCTGCAGCCCCAGCCTTGGCCACTCCTGTGTCAAAGCCTGGTCTGCCCCCACTACCCCTGCTCCCCCGCCTCCTCCCCTGCCTCCTGCCCCATCAGCCCTTCCAGTGCCTCCACCTTAGTCCCTGCTGTCTCCCCCTCGCCCTCTCCCCGTATCCTGTGCAAGCCCTCCTGGAGAAGCTCTTCCCTGAGGACTCCTCAGTTTCTCCCTGTTCTCATTTCCACACAGAGTGAGGGAGATTCCCCGCCCTCTCCGTTCCCCATCCCAGGAGCTTCACCAGCCTGTACACAAGTCTCCCTCTCCAGGCCCTGCTGATCCTGTCACCCAGCCGTCCTCCCTTCCAACAAAGCCTCTCAAGTCCAGTCACCTCTTCCTCCTGGACGGCCCCCAGCCTCCCTCTGCTCGGCTGATGCCTCCTTCTGCCTGCCTCCCACATCTGTCCTCCCCCGCCCCTCCACCGCTTCCTCCAGACCCATGGAGGCCCCCTGGCCGGCTCCCCTTCTGCTAGCTGCGTGACTGTGGACACCTTATGAAAGCCTCAGCGTGACTGTAAAGTGAGGGCTGTAGAACCCACCTCACAAATGGTCATAAGGGTTCAATGATAGAAAGTTCAGCATAGAGCAACTGCTCAATCAATGTCACAACTGCTATTACTGCTGCTCAGCTCCATGGGACAGCATGGCACAAGTGATCTGCTCCCCCTCTTCCCCAGGCACAGGTACACCCGTTCTATCCCCCATCTGCTCTTCCCAAGGCCCTCCGTCCTCCAGGCCCAGACCCTTCATCCCTGCTCTGGGCACCCTGTTGTCACCCAGGCCTAGATTCACCACGGGTGTGGGGGTGAAGGGTCCATGGGACTGTGCACCAGCCGCTCTCCAGCCCACAGCCTACCCCTTCTAGGCTCCTAAACCAGAATCTGTCTGTTGGGGAGCCCTCTGCCCCCATTAAAAAGGAGAGAGAGGCCTAATTAGGATCTGGAACAGGGGGATCCCTGGGCGGCGCAGTGGTTTGGCGCCTGCCTTTGGCCCAGGGCGCGATCCTGGAGACCCGGGATCGAATCCCACATCAGGCTCTCGGTGCATGGAGCCTGCTTCTCCCTCTGCCTGTGTCTCTGCCTCTCTTTCTCTCTGTATGACTATCATAAATAAATAAAAAAAAATAAAAAAATAAAAAAAAAGGATCTGGAACAGGGAGAAGGGATGACCTCACCCTGTCACCTGAGACAGACAGCAGTGGCCAGACACACAGGGCCCAGCCACGCCAGGATCCCCTGGCTCCCCGGGTTGGGTTGGGTTGGGTTGCCATCTCCGTTACAGCCCTGGGACTGAACAGAGCATGCAGCACTTCTCAAGCCGAGCCCTCCTTGGGGCCCCAGAACTGGGGGCTTGGTGTCTGCTTCCTCCCCAGGTGTGGAGGGTGGGGGCAGACACAGGCGCAGGGCAATTGCCAGCCAACCCCAATATCCGGGTCTCGGGTCTCTCGGAAAGCCCCTGGAGGGGAGAGGGTGGGGCGTCTGAGTGCTGGGACGAAGCACAGAGGACTACTTGGTTTGCAAGAAACAGAAACCCGGGGGGATCCCTGGGTGGCGCAGCAGTTTGGCGCCTGCCTTTGGCCCAGGGCGCGATCCTGGAGACCCGGGATCGAATCCCACGTCGGGCTCCTGGTGCATGGAGCCTGCTTCTCCCTCTGCCTGTGTCTCTGCCTCTCTCTCTCTCTCTCTCTCTGTGACTATCATAAATTAAAAAAAAAGAAAGAAAGAAACAGAAACCCAAGTGCAACTAGTTTAAGGAAGGGAGGTGGATTATCAGCCCCTAAAACAAGTCCTGGAGAGGGCCCAGCTTTAGGTACGGCTGGCTCTGCAGGCCTGAACTGGATGTCAGAAACACATCCCTTTCCTTCCCCCTGTTCTGCAACCATCTTTTGGGTTGGTTCTCAGGCAGGCTTTCCCCATGTGGTGGAGAGATGTCCCCCAAGGCTCCCGTCAGCCAGCATAGCCACCCCAGCAAAAGGAAAAGTCTCCTTCCTGCTGCTTAGAGCACAGGTCCAAGGCTCTTGTTGGTTGACCTAGCCTGGCTCCTGAGTTTGCCCAGGCTAATCCCTGGTGATCAGTGGGCTGGCCAGACCCTCTGCAAGCGGGGCGAAGGGGATGGTGGCAATTTCAGCTGATCTTTGAGGACTTCAAGTCATAACATGGTGGTTCCCAGGGGAGAGCTGGATACAATTACCAGGGGCTCCTGGGCAGGCATCTCCCTGTCCAAAGGGACCCAAGTAACACAAGAAGGAAAGGACCACTCTTGCCTGAGAGAGGCCCCTCCGCAGGTCCCTTCCTGCTTCTCAGTTGGGCAGCCACGTCCCGACACCTGCCCACCAAGCTTCCACCTCACTGCTGTCTAAAGGGCGCCTCTGCTTCCTGACCTGTCCCAAGAAGTGGAAAGCACCTTCTCCTGCAGCTCAGGGAGAAAAACCCTGATGTCCTGTTCATCAGAGCCCTGAGACACCCTTCTCTCCCAGAGACCAAGACCCCATGGCTCTCTGGTAACATCAAGATAATAATAACAATAAATAGTTGGCCACCTCCTCATCTTCCCTTTGGGTTGGGTTGTTGGGTGGACTTAGTACCAGTGTTGTTAAGCACTTAGCACACACAGTGCCTGACACATTGGAAACACCTGGTGAATGAGGTGGGTTGTGTTTCCCAAGATGACCGCCATGATTCCTCTCACCCCAAGCACCCTTCCTTTTTCCACCTTAGTATTCATTTTGTAAGTTGAGATATGATTGACACCCAGTAAACACCACCCATCTAAAGTGTACAACTTGGCAAATTTTGACTTGTATACGCCTGTGAAACCAGAACCACTATCAAGATATTGTATCCATCAAGCTACAAGTTTGCTCGTGTTTCTCTGTCATCCCTCCCTCCACCCCATGCCTAGCATCTCCAGGCAACCTTTGATGTGCTTTCTGTCATCACAGGTTAAGTGTACATTTTCTAGGCTTTTATACTGTACATGCACTTGAAAAAAAAAACACAAGATTTTACCTATTTATTTGAGAGAGAGAGAGAGAGAAAGCACAAGTAGGGGGAGGAGCAGAGGGAGAGGGAGAAGCAGACTCCCCACTGAGCAGAGAGCCTGACATGGGGCTCAATCCCAGGACTCTGGGATCACAATCTGAGCCGAAGGCGGATGCTTAACCGACTGAGCCACCCGGGTGCCCTGTAGGTCACCTTTTTTGTCTGGCTTCTTTCACTCAGCCTGAGAGCTTGGAGAGCTGCCCACATTGTTGCATGTATCAACAGTTAATTTTTATTGCTGAATTGTGTTTCACTGTGTACCATAAATTACTTATCTGTTCACCTGTTGATGGACATTTCTGGCTAGGGCAGATAGAGCTATGAACATCCCTTTCTCTGGGATGCTTACCTCGGAGTTGCATGGCTGGGTCATATGGCAAGCGGATGTTTCACTTCTGGAGAAACTGCCCAGCCCGTTTCCAAAACAGTTAGAGGAGAGCATCCTTGACAACACTGGGTACGGTCAGCCTTTTTTGTTTAGACATCCTAGGAGGGCGTAGCGCTATCTCACTGTGGTTTTAATTTGCACGTCTCATGGCCGATGAAGGGCTGCACCGCCGTGCTGGGAGGAAGCCAGGCAGCAGCGGGCAGAGCTCACGGGTAGGGGTTCAGCAGACGACCAGCCTCCACTGCTGGACAGGTAAAGGAGCCCCAGGGGATGCCAGCCCCCCGTCTTCAGGCCAGCCCCACCCGTGCCACGTAGAGCCCTGACCCCATCAAGCCCTGCCCAAATGACAGATTCATTTTTCATTCATTTGTATCTGCCCAAAACAGACGGTCCGGGTTTTAAATCACTGTTGGGGAGGGGGGGGCCGGGATAGGTGACCGGAACAGTGAGCCTGGTGGCTGTGATGCTGTGAGTACTAGTGACCTAGTCCTCCTCATCCACCTGTGGTTTATATTCGTCTTCTCGATAAACCCGCAGCCCCTGCAAGACAGACAGCAACCCTTCGTTTCTGGGATCCCAGCCCCAGAACCTTGCTCCTGACTTTCATTTCTTATCCCTTGAGGTCTTCTCCTTCCACCCCTCACCTTCTCTTAGCCACCTCCCAGGGGACCTGGGCAGAGCTGTAGCAGAGCTTAGGCTCTTCTGTTGGGCTGCCTGCATTTGGATCCTATTTCTTTTCTAAGCTGTAAGAACTTAACCAAATTCTTTAACCTCTCTGAGCCCGAATTTATCTTCTACAAAATGGGAACAGCAGCACCTACCTCAGAGGGTAGTTGAATCTAAAATGATCCATGTAAAGAACTTAGCCAAGTCAGCCTGGTGCCTGCTACTGTTGTTTTACTGCTGTTTTCTTTTCTTTTCTTTTTTTTAAGATTTTATTTATTCACGAGAGACACAGAGAGAGACAGAGACAGAGACACAGGCAGAGGAAGAAGCAAACTCCATGCAGGGAGCCCAACGTGGGACTTGATCCAGGGACTCCAGGATCATGTCCTGGGCTGAAGGCAGGCGCCAAACCGCTGAGCCACCCAAGGATCCCTTACTGCTGTTTTCTGATGACTCTCTGGATATAGAAGCATCCTCCCTTGGGACGCCTGGGTGGCTCAGCAGTTGAGCATCCACCTTCCGGCTCAGGGTGTGATCCTGGGGTTCTGGGATGGAGTCCCACATTGGGCTCCCTGCATGGAGCCTGCTTATGTCTCTGCCTTTCTCTGTGTCTCTCATGAATAAAAACAAACAAACAAACAAAAAAAACAAACAAACAAAAAAAACCCTGCCCTTCCTCATTGCCTCCTAGGGAGCTTGTCTGCCCAGCTCCCAGGGAAAAGGCATCAGGTATGTGGGTAGGAGGAGTTAATATCGATTGTTCTAGGCGATTTACAAACATGAAATCATTTGGATTTTTAAAATCTGAATTCTTTCCTTATAGGTCATGTATTGCCAGGCAAAATGCTCTGCCCCTCCGAGCCTGCTTCCTACCCTCCAAGCTGGGGTAACACTGTCTCTCAAACAGGGTGAAAGTAGGGATATTATAAGGCACCATCCTGACCGGAAGTGAGTCCCTAATACATTATAGCTATTAATACTAGTAACATCCTGTGACACAGCAGGTAACAAATTAATTACTATGGAAGGAAAACAAGTTAAGGGATGACTTTTAAATGTCTATTTTGGGGGGCATTTTTTAAATTTCTGCATTATCTATATTGTTTTAAAATTAAATATCAATTTTAATAAATTTAAAAAACTAATAAGTTCACATTATTAATAAAAATGTAAGTGTGCTATCCTGTGTACCACATAAATATTTTTATCCCAATTTATAGGTGAAGAAACTGAGTAACAAATAACTTACCCAGGTTCAAGCAGCCAGCCAAAGCCATGTGCTTGCTTCGGCAGCACATATACCAAAGCCAGAACAGGATTAGAACCCACATCTGCCTGATTCTAGAACCCTTGGCCTTTCCTCGCACTTACTGTCTCGATTCTGGGTAAGTAGCACTTTGGTGCTCAGGCAGCGTAATGGATGGGAGTAGCTTCCTAGGGAGAAGCTGGCCCATGCCTGATCTCCTTAGACCTCTGAAGATGAGGCATCTCCTCTAGAAATCTTCCAGCTGGGAATCCCGGCCTCCTTGCCTTCCCACGGTTGCTCCTTGGAGTCCCCGTCCCTTGGACAGCGGCCATGTCTAGGATGGAGGGATGTTTCAGAGGTGCCCACAACTGCTTGCCACCCCTCTCCCAGGTCCCATGACTCATGGTCTCCCACAAGCGGCAGTCCTATCCCCAGAACCCAAGTGGAGGCACCCATGGAGTTGAGGGAGTTAGGGAGGGCTTTAGAACCCCCATAATCTCCATCAACTCCCTCCCCTTGAAATAATGAAGCAGCATCAGGGAAAGTCCTCGAATCCCTACTTCCTGACACTCTTCATTCTTTTCTGGCAGACATCCCACATGTGACCAGTGGCCTCTGGTCAGAGCTCAGTTTCCTGACCATGGCGACGCCACAGCCTTCCTCCTGTTGGCCTTATAGGAATTCAGCCCAAGTATTCCAGAAACAACTACACTCTAAAAAAAAATTACACAGCTGTGGGGCAGGGGTCAGCCTCTGTCCCGGGGCTGGGCCCCAACATTTTGCTCTCTGGGAACCTGGATGGGGACGGGCAAAGACACGCCTCAGGTCAGCAGTGGCACAGGCTCTCCTGACTCCTAGTCACCCACTAATGCTCTTCTCCCTGAAGACCCCACCCTTGCCAGACACCAGAGAACAAACAACAATATAACACATTGTCTCCAGGGCTTATGAATGTCCCTGCCTGAGGGGAAAAGATGGAGCGAGGGGGAGAGCACTAGATTCATGTCAAAAATGAGGAAAACCAATGGTTATTCCACAAGAAAGTCCTCAAGCTCACAGAGGAAGCCAACAAGCAGAGCCCCATGGGACTCCGGGGAGGTCAAAGAGCCAGCTCCAGACTCTGCTGTGCATATGTCAGCGGGTAGAATGAGGCCAGGGAGGATATTATGGGCATATTTTTTAGTCTTTCTGGAAAGGTTAGGTCTAGTCACTTATCTGTGCCTGGTAAGAGACTCAGGAAACAAAGAGTTGCCTTTGGGGTAAATCCCCAGCAGTGCAGTTGCTGGGTCATAGGGCAGGTCTATTTTTAACTCTTTGAGGAACCTCCACACAGTTTTCCAGTGGCTGCACCAGTTCACATTCCCACCAGCAGTGCAGGAGGCTTCCCTTTTCTCCGCATCCTCTCCAGCATTTGTCGTTTCCTGTCCTGTTAATTTTCCCATTCTCACAGGTGTGAGGTGGGATCTCATTGTGCTTTTGATTTGTATTTCCCTGATGGCAAGTGATGCGGAGCATTTTCTCATGTGCATGTTGGCCATGTCTATGTCTCCCTGGTGAAATTTCTGTTCATGTCTTTTGCCCATTTCATGATTGGATTGTTTGTTTCTTGCGGCCCAATGTTTCTAGCAGCAATGTCCACAAAAGCCACACTGTGGAAGGAGCCTCAGTGTCCATCGAAAGTTGAATGGATAAAGAAGCTGTGGTCTATGTATACACTGGAATATTCCTCAGCCATTAGAAACGACAAATACCCACCATTTGCTTCAACGTGGATGGAACTGGAGGGTGTTGTGCTGAGTGAAGTAAGTCAATCAGAGAAGGACAAACATTATAGGGTTTCATCCATACGGGGAATATAAAAAACAGTGAAAGGGAAAGGAGAGAAAATGAGTGGGAAATATCAGAGAGGGAGACAGAACATGAGAGACTCCTAACTCTGGGAAACGAACAAGGGGTGATGGAAAGGGAGGTGGGCGGGAGGTGGGGGTGACTGGGTGACGGGCACTGAGGGGGGCACTGGATGGGATGAGCACTGGGTGTTATGCTATATGTTCACAAATCGAACTCCAATAAAAAAAATACATATAAAAAAATAAAGAAAGAGTTGCCCTAACCCTGACGTAGGAGCTTCTTGATGTGGGGCATCCGGTTGTCTGGTGAGAGCAGGTGTCCTCAAAGGGAAGACAAAACAGCTTTTGCTCATTATACACCATGGACATAACTGTCAGAATACCTCACAGGGCTCACAGGAGCAGCAGTGAAACAGATACAATTACCTTTAAAGGGAAAAGAAGATTCTGACACAGGACTGGTCTTAAGTGTGAATCAGGAAGCCCTCAGCCCAGCAGATCTGTTCTAACTGATCCATCTGCAGATAAAACTGGTGGCTTCACGTAAACACCCTGATTGCAGGCGGTCCTTAGAGCTTCAACCCAGACTCCGCAAGGAAGACGAGGGAGAGAAGCAAGATTTTTCATTTTCTAAGTAGACAAATTTTTAAATATTGCGTTAACAAATAAAGCACACATGCACTATGACCCCAAAAATTGTATATAAAAGGAAATGGTACACATAGGTTTCTCATTGCACATAAATTTTACCCTCTATCTATCCCCCCACAAAAAAAAAAAAAACTTTAAATAAACACTGAACTCTAGTTGATGATATGAAAGCTGAAGTGTTTTGGAGGGTGGCCTATCGGCTTCTATAATGGAAGAGAAAGCTCCTCATAAACAGATCTTCCAATGAATAACAATTATACACTTTGATGTTTGTTTTTTAAAGATTTTATTCATTTATATGACACAGAGAAAGAGAGAGAGCACAAGCAGGGGGAGCGGGAGAAGCAGACTCCCCACTGAGCAAGGATTCTGATGTGGACTCGAGCCCAGGTCCCTGGAATCATGACCTGAGCTAAAGGCAGGTGCTTAACCAACTGAGCCACCCAAGCACCCCAACTTTGGACAAAATATAGAACACAATGACCTGAGAGCTCTGGAGATTGAACAAAAGTATGCAGTTTTTAGAGGGGAGCAAAAACTTGGAGCAGCAGCCTGAAGCATCCTGTGCTAACCTCCAGTTAGTAAAACCCACCGAGGTGTGGTACTTCAGAATAACCCGGGCTGCTAGAGAGTAAGAAAGAGCCTGAGAAAGGACTCATCAGAGAAGGAAGTACCTACTTTCAGTGAAAACTCACCCAAATCTCTGGCTGACCCTAGAAACAGGCAGAGAGGGAGTGCAAGTGATTTCAGACTTGCCAGCTCCTGAAGTCCCAGGAGCCAAGACACAGACACTCCCAAGTTTTAGTGAGATGCAATGAGATCAGAACCTGCATATATTGTTGGTGGCAATGTAAAAAAACAAAACAAAACAAAAAAGTACACTTTGTAAAAATGTTTAGCAGTATCTTAAGTTAAATATAGGGATGCCTCGGTGGTTCAGCAGTTGAGCATCTGCCTTGAACTCAGGGCCTGATCCGAGGTCCCAGGGTCAAGTCCTGCATCGGGTTCCCTGCGTGGAGCCTGCTTCTCCCTCTGCCTGTGTCTCTGCCTCTCTCTGTGTGTCTCTCATGAATAAATAAAATCTTTAAAAATGTATATATACTGTCATGAATCCCAGAAATTTTGCTTCTAGTTAACTGCCCAGGAGAGACAGACACACACGTCCATACTTGGCCCCAAGTGAGCGCCGCAGCATTCCTAACAGCCCAAAGCTGGAAACAACCCACAGGTCCCTTGAATGTTGAACTGATAAACTGTGTGTGGCCATAATATAGAACCAGTCAGCATTAAAAGGGACCTAGCTTCCCCCCCGCCGAAGCTTTATTGAGCTATAATTGACAGTAATGGAACAAGTTTTTAATTCGTGCTGCAACACAGATGAACTGCAAATGCCTTCAGCAAAACGAGTGAAGTCACACAAAAGGTGGTATATTGTGTGATTTCATTCTTAGGAAATGTCTGCAAAGGTAAATTTCTAGAGGCAGAAAGCAGATCAGGGGTTGTCTGGGGAGAGAGTGGAGCCAGACTAACCATAAAAATTCATGAGAGGAAAAAAAAAAATTCATGAGAGGGCTGCTTGGGTGGCTCCAGTGGCTGAGCATCTGCCTTCAGCTCAGGCGTGATCCCTGGGTCCTGGGATTGAGTCCTGCATCAGGATCCTTGTCAGTGGGGACCCTGCTTCTCCCTCTCCCTCCGCCTGTCCCACCTGCCCTGCCACCCCTGCTGTGCTCGCTCTTCCTATCTCTCTCTAATAAATAAATTTAAAAATTTAAAAATTCATGAGAGAACTTCTTAGGGTGATAAACCTGTTATGAAATAGGATTGTGGTGAGAGTTGGATGAATATATAAATTCACTAAAATTCATTCCGCTGTGCATACATGACGGATGGAATTCCTGGCATATAAAATATAGCCCCATTGAGCTGTTTAAAAAACAAACAGTGAGAAACACCAACTTATTTTATGAGTCCAGCATTATACCAATACCAAAACCAGAGATATCACAAGAAAAATATTTAGGTGAAGAGTACCTATGTCTACCATTTACTTTGAAATGTACCAAAAGCAAGATAGATAAATGAACGGGCGTAGGGATGACCAGATGAGCAAAGATGTGATGAAGGATGCTTAGTAAAATGGTAGAGTCTAGCTTTAGGAGAATCAGTGAATTGGGAGTTCACTGTAATTTTCTTTCAACTTTGAAAATCTTTGAAATCTTGAATAATAAAATGGAGAAGGGGAATGAAATCATGGCACATGGCATGGCTCAGCTGCAAATATTTTTTATGAAGTCAAACAATGTAAATAATATTGACTTAGTCCAAAAGGGAAAAGAAAAAGTTTAAACAGATGGCAGGGCGCCTGGGTGGCTCAGTCTGTGGGGCACCCGCTTGATTTTGGCTCAGGTCATGGTCTGGGGTCATGAGATCAAGTCCTGCGTTGGGCTCCATGCTCAGCATGGAGTTGGCTGGAGATTCTCTCTCCCCCTGTCCCTCCACTCCTCCCACCCACCCCCCACCTCACTCAAAATAAATTTATTTTTTTATTTTTTCAAAATAAATTTAAACATCATTTTAAAAATATAGGTGGGGCAGCCTGGGTGGCTCAGTGGTTTAGCGCTGCCTTCCGCCCAGGGCGTGATCCTGGAGACCCAGGATCGAGTCCCGCGACGGGCTCCCTGCGTGAAGCCTGCTTCTCCCTCTGCCTGTCTCTGCCTCTCTCTCTCTCTATGTCTATCATGAATAAATAAATAAAATCTTTAAAAAGATAAAATGAAAATATAGGTGGCAAGTGGAGGGAAGGAGTATGTGTGTGGTGTGAGAGCTACATCATGGTCTAAGTCAGGGGAGGATTTCTGAACTTAGAGTCTGAGAAACAGCAGTATAAGGGTGGGTGAGGAGATGGACTTAGCACCAGAAGAAAGAGCTGCGAGAGTTGGCCGAGAATCCCAAGGGTGGGCTTGGTCGGGGAACTGCTGTTTACCATCATCAGCCTTGTAGTTTTGCTTGACTTAAAAACTAGTATCCGCATTATTTTGATAAAAAATAAGCATAAAATTAAAAAATTCAGTCACCAAAAGCGTATACTTAAGCTCTTAGAAAAAGAGTAAGACCCAAGGCCTTTGCGTGGTTGGGGCGGCAGGAGACCAGCGTTGCCCAAGGCCGGCTCCCATAGGCCAGGGCTGCTTCTCTGGGGAGGGCTCCTGGGTGCCAGAGGGGTCCCTCACCCTCCAGAGACCCCCAGATCCTGCCTCTGCCTCGGCTGGTGCGGTGGGGCTTGCAGTGGGCAGGAGCCTGAGGCTGCATCCCCCTCTCTTGTTCCTCTTGGTTCCTGGCTGGCTGAGTAGCCGCAGTCTGACACCTGGCACCCCGCCTGGGGGAGGCAAGCAGGTCCCAGCCAGGCAAAGGGAATTTTACATTTGGGACGAGGTGTGGCACCAGGTCATAAGGAGAGTCTGTGCCTCACGCCTGCTGAGGAGAGTATAGGGACCTCACGTTTACAAAGCATTTTGAGAGAAAAAGGTGGAGCCTAGAACAGGCAGGTGTGTCGTCAGGCCCAGACCTCTGCACTAAGGAGGTTTGGAAAGGAGAATGGGCACTTGCTTTTGTTTGTTTGTTTTTGGTTTTCTTTTTAGGTTATTGGAGAGAGAGAGGAGGGAGGGAGGGAGAGCAAGCATGAGCAGGGGAGCGGGGCACAGGGAGAGGGTGAAGCAGATTCCCTGCTGAGCAGGGATGACAATGGAGGGCTCCATCCCAGGACTAAGACAGATGCTCAACCACTGAGCCACCCAGGTGCCCCGGGGTCGTGCTTTCCCATGCTCCATGCTTGTTGCCACTGGGATGTCCCTCCCATGATGCTGCCGAATTTCCATTTGAGAAGCTGCAGGAGCAGGAGAGCCTG
>NC_054833.1:102749546-102757311 GCF_018345385.1 Vulpes lagopus
TGCCTCGTCCACAGCCCAGCACAGGCCTATTAATTATGACCCTTCCCAAGATCAAGACCAGGGGTGAGGTCAAGATTCAGATGCTTTAACTGAACGTAGACAAGCCAGGGGCCCAAGAACCACACTGCTTTATCCTTGCCTCTGTGACATCGTTTGAAATAAGAAAGTGCTGCGTCCACTCTGTCCCTGCTCTCCAACACTGATATGGCTGTCTAGGTCATTTGTGGGGGCGGACAAACGTTAGATTGCTTTTTTCTATTTCTAAAATCGCCCACCATGATTTTGATAGGAATGACATTGGAACTGCGGGGTTGGGCTTCTGGAACTGTGGACAATTAACAAGATGAAGGCTCCGACCCCACGAGCCCAGGAAGTCCTCCCAAAGTCCTTGTATTTTCAGTGTACAACGACTCATGTCTCTTGTTCAGTCTAATTTTTTTTGTTTTTTGGATGCTCCTGATAAGGAGTCCATGTCCTGAATTTCCTTCAGAGTGCCCATTGTCAGGACACAGCAAGGCTACTGATCTCTGTTCATTTTGTGGTCCCACAACTTTAAGGAATTCACTCATTAGTTACTACAGTTTTTTGTGGAGTCTGTCGGGTTTCCCTGTTCTAATACCACATCTTCGAGCACATTGGGACAGTGTGATGGTCCCCCTCCAGGTGTGGAACCATTTCTGTTGTGCCGGCTGGGGTTTGGACTACGATAGGGACTTCCCAGTGCTGTAGAGTGGGACTTCCTTGGCTTGTTCTGCTCTTAGGGGAACGATTTCAAGTTTTCAACCCTTGAGGGATGATGGGTTCAGCTACGGGCCTTCCTACACGGCCTTTATTCAGTTCAATATACGTTTCCTCAAAAACCCACATCCGAAAAAAAAAATAAAAAAATAAAAAACCCTCTATCCTTTTTTTTTTAAAATAATAAATTTATTTTTTTATTGGTGGTTCACTTTGCCAACATACAGATAACACCCATGCTCATCCCGTCAAGGCCCCCTCTCAGTGCCCGTCACCCCATGTCACCCCCACCCCCCGCCGATCCTCGCCCTTCCACCACCCCCTAAGTTCATTTCCCAATTTAGGATCTTTAATGTTCTGTTATCCCTTTCTGATATTTCCCACAAATTTCTTCTTCCTTCCCTTATATTCCCTTTTACTACCCCTATGCTTTTTAAGTTTGTATTTTGAAAAATGGCTTTTTTTTTTTTTTCTTTTCAACTCTGAGAGATCGTATGCTTTGTCACTTTCCCTTTTTTTTGGTTTGTAAATTTTATTTTCTTTACCCAGAGCGTCATTTTGGCTCCAGGTAGGCCAGAAGGGGACCACAGGAACCAGGTCCAGGAAGCCCATATGGGAACCAGAGCCACCAGATCCAGGTGAGACCCAGGCGGGACAACAGTCCCAAGGTCCATGTGAGGTCCACGTGGCAACAAGATTCACCAAGTCCAGAGTGAACCCAGGTGGAGACCACAAGTCACAAGGTCCAGGTGAGAAACAGGTAAGGACCCAGATTCACCAGGTCCAAGTGAAGCCCAGGGGGGGACCAGATTCAAAAGGTAAGTTAGGTCCAGAGGGGGACCAGAGTAACCATTTTAGTTTTGAAGCCCAGAGTGGGACCAGAGGTCCCACGGTCAAAGTGAGGCCAGGTGTGGAATAGAGTTATCCAGGTCCCAATGGATGCTATGTGAGAGCCAAGTCACTAGGCCATGCAAGCCCCAATGAGGATCAGAATCACCAGTCCTGGTGATGCATGAACAGACTACAGTCAACCAGGTATCGGTGAAGCCCCCATGTGGAATCAAGCCACTATATCAGCTGCTTCCCAGGTTCCATGTGAGGCCCACGAGAGGACCAGAATCCATCAGGGTCGAATTGAGGCATAGCTGGGACGAGATTCACCAGGTCTGAGTTAGGTCAAAGTGGGACGAGAGTCCACCAGTCCAGGTGAGGCCAAACTGAGGACCAAGTCACAGATCCAGGTGGAGGTCCAATGGGGGGGGGGGGGGGGGGGGTTGAAAGAGAGTCACCAGGTCCAGGATAGGTCCAGGTGGGGACCATAAGTATCACCAGGTCCAGATGGAGGCCAGGTGAGGACCAACTCACCAGGCACACGTGAGGCCCAGGGGAAGCAGAATCACCAGTATAGGGGAGGCCCTTGAAAGAACCAAGTCAACAGTTCAAGGTGAGGCGCAGTGGCAACCAGAGTCAGAAGGTCAAATCAGGGCAAAGTGGGGTTCACAGTCACCAGGTCAGGTGAGACACAGAGGGGGACCAAGTCACCTGGACCAGAGTGAGGCTCAATTGTGGAACACAGTAACCGGGTCCCAATTAGCCCATTGAGTTCCCACTCAGAGTTGACAGGGCCAGGTTAGGCCCATAAGGGATCCAGAGTCACCAGGTCCAAGTGGAGGCCAGTTGGGGGACCACATTCACCAGATCAAGGTAGTCTCAGTGCAGACCAGAATCACCAGGTCCAGGTGGGGCCCAGGTGAAGGACCAGAGTTACCAGTCAAGGTGAGGTCCCAGGTGGGGAACACAATAACCATGTTCCAAGATGCCCATCTCAGGACCAGAGTCATCCATGTCCACTTGAGGACCAGTTGGTACCAGATTCCACCAGTCCAGGGGAGGCCCAGGTGGACACCAGAGTTACCACATAAAGTTGAGTCTAGAAGGACAGCACGGTCACCAGTCTAGGTGTGGTCGCATGTGAGAACCAATCACGACAGGTACAGGGTGAGGCCCAGTGGGAATCAGAATCAGCAGGATCCAGGTAAGGCCAAGGTGGGGCCCACAGTCACCAGGTCCAGGTGAAACCAAGCTGAGGACCAGAATCATCAAACCAAGATCCAGGTGAGGCCCGGGGGTAGGGGACTGGATTCACCAGGCACACTAAGGGAAGGCTACAAGAACCTAGGGACACCAGGTCCACGTGTGTTCAGGTGGAAACCAGAGTCCACCAGGTCCAGGTTAAGCCCAGGTGAGACCAAATTAAATGTTCCAGAGTCTCACTTTGGGAAACAGACTAAACATATCCTGATGTTGCCCAGGTGAGTACAAGATCACCAGGTCCAGGTGAGGTGCACGGAGGAACCAGAGTCACCAGTCCAGGTGATACCCAGGAGGGGACAGATTCCACCAGGTCCAGGTAGGCCCGGTGGAACACAGTCACCAGGTCAGGTGAGACACAGGTGGGGACAAAAGTCATAAGACCAGTTGAGGCCCAGGTGGGAAAAAGTTTCCAGGTCCAGGTGGAGGCCTAAACAAAGTACCAGAGGCACTAGACGCAGCTGAGGCCCAGTTGGGACTGAGTGACCAAGTATAGGCTTGAGGTTAGAAGGACAACCACAGCGTAAAAACACGCTAGATGAAACTGCTTCTAGGGATGCTATCCTTGTGAGAGCTGAGCTCAGGGCAGGACCTGCCCACATCCGGGCTACCTCAGACATACCTCCTATCAACCTTAAGTGAGGTCTGAACAGGTTGTGAAAGCATGTGGAAGTGTCTGGCCTGTACTCAAGTGAATCTAATTCAATACAGGATTTCAACACCCTTGTTCAATGAGAGTCGTGCGAGTTTTTTGTTTCATCTCCCCTGAAGATTGCAAAAGCACACATGTACCTACTAGCATTCACATTTCTGAGAGTTGAGCTTATGGCCGTCCCCCTCCACATCCTGACTGCCTGTACGGTTTCGCATTCACAGATATTCGTTCTAAACGCAGAACAGTAGCAGAAGAGTAACCAATGACTTGCTTGTCACTTTCGCACCTCCCGTACAGCTTCATTCCACAGCCTGCATACACTTACACTGCAGCTACATTGTCATGGCGTAAGAACGCAGCTACTACTACTGGAAAGCTGCACGAGGCATGCTTCCCTTGAGATATGAGTTCAAAGCAGACCCCACCACATCATGAACTGTCTCTGTAGAGTACATGCCAACACCACCATTTAGGAGCAGGGAGAGTGTCAGAAATGCAAGTTGAAGCACAGGGCTATTACTCACGTGTAATGTGAGTTGAATACAGCGAATTGCCAACGTCCCTGTTCAATTAAGAGTGTACTAATGTTCTAACCCTGTATGAGTGGGGCAGACACTGCTCCCAGGCATACACGCTCCTGAGAGTTGAGCGTTATTGGCATGTCCCTCCACATCCGCCTGCAGGTAACCTCGCTCTCGTACCAAACATGCTAGCTCGATGCTGGACAGAAGTGTTGTGATAGGTAATGGAAAGTCCCGGCCCACAGACTAGTGGCCACCAGCTCATTGCAGCCGATTTCCTAGTAATTCCTATTTAGCCAGGTGCAACATCCTAAGTCCATACGAGAGAAGCTACTGGACGCTAGTCCCAAAGGCAACATACTTCTAGGAGTATAGCACACCCACAGTCCCTCACAGTTGCACACTGTCTGCAGAATGAGTTCGAATTTCTGAGCACCACAGCCGTTTGTCACAAGCATGTGAGACGCAAGAGGAATTAAGCAGACCTGGAATGGTGACTTCCAACTGCAGTGGAGTGGTATCTAGGTACCTCCTGGCTTAGAGTACTTGTACGATTTCAGTGCCCTAAGAACGCATGTATTTGAAACCTGCTTGTAGGCATCTCCTTGTGCGAGCTGAGGTCAGGGCCAGGACCCTCCCGCATCCTTACTGCCCGTAGACATAGTTCCTAGCATCCTTCATGTTAGGCGCCGAAGAGGCTTGTGTGAAAAGCATGTGGAAGTGCAGATTCTCCTCAGTGAATCTGATCTCAATACTCAGACTTGCAAACGTCCAATGAGAGGGTAGACTCGCCTAGCCCCATCAAAGTGTCTAACAACATCTGCCTGCAAACATACACAATTCTGAGAGGTGAGCTATGGAGTTTCCGACACATCCTGCCTGAAGGGTACACTCCCGCACTAAAAGACGTAGCCCCGAGCGTGCCTGAAGTGTTTGGGAGAGGCAAGTGGAAAGTCCCGTGCCCACAAGACTAGTCCTCCAAGCTCAATCCAGCAATTCCCAGTATTTCCACTGTAAGCCAGGTGCACATCCTAAGTACCATACTAGAGAAGCTAGATGAACCCTTGTCCGAGAGCAAATTACTTCGGAGAGTTGAGCCACCCTCAGTCCTCACATTGCACACTGCCGCAGAAAGAGTTTCCAACATCTGCACCAGAGCTGTTTGTTCAGAGGCTTGAGAGACGCAATTATTGAAAAAGCAGACCTGAGGGTGTCTCCAGCTGCAGTGGAGTGGTATTCTGGGTACCTCCTGGCATAGAACACTGTTACGTTCTCAGTGCCCTAATAAACTCAGCTAGTTAAAGCTGCTTTAGGCTGCTTCCCTTGTGCGAGCTGAGTCAGGCAGACCCTCCGGCAATGCTGACTGCCCGTAGATATAGGTCCCAGCCATCTTAGGTTAGGCGCAGAAGACGTGTGTGGAAAACATGTGGAAGTGACAGGATTCTCCTCAAGTGTATCTCGTCTCCAATACAGACATTGCAAACGTCCTGTTCAATGAAGTGTAAGCTCGGTCCTAGCTCCATCAAACTTGTAGCAGACATCTGTCTCAAAAGCAATACACACTTCCGAGAGTTAAGCTTATGGACTGTCCCTCCCACATCCTGCCTGCCACGTAACCGCGCTCCTAACACAGGCCTAGCCCTGATGCTGCCTGAAGTGTTGTGAGAGGTAAGATGGAAAGTCCCTGCCCACATACTAGTGCCTCCAGCCAATCCACGATTTCCTAAGTATTTCCTGTTGTGAGCCAGGTGCTAACAGCCGAAGTGCCATACGAGAGAAGCTAGCTGAACCCTTGTCCAAAAGCAACTTACTCGGAGAGTTAGCTCACCTTCATCCTCACAGTTGGCACAGTTGCCTGCAGGAATGAGTTTCCAACATTCTGCACCAGAGCTTGTTTGTCAAGAAGGCTTGTGAGACGCAATTGAATATGCTCAGAACCTGAGGGTGTCCTCCAGCTGCAGTGGAGTTAATATTACCTGGGTACCTTCCTGCTTAGAGTACTGCTTACGTCCGAGTGCCCAGCTACTTGAAAGAATGCAGCTGGTTGAAAAAGCTGGCTGAGCATGCTTCCTTGGCGAGCTTGAGGTCAGGGCAGGACCCTCCCACAATCCTGACTGCCCGTAGACCTAGTCCCAGGCATCCTTATTTTAGGGTGTGCCGTAAAGGTTGTGTGAAAGCATATGGAAGTAACAGGACTCTGCTGCAAGTGAATCTGAGTCCAATACAGACATTGCAAACGTCCTTGTTCAATGAAGTGTAGCTCGGTCCTAGCTCCCCATCAAACTGTGGTAGCAGATCATCTGTCGCAAAGCATACACACAATCCGAGCGTTAAGCTTAAAGGGACTGTCCCTCCCACATCCTGCCTGCACGTAACAACCGCGCTCCTAACATGCCTAAGGCCCTGATCGTGCCTGAAGTGTTGATAGGAAGGAAGTGGAAAATCTGGCCCACAAACTAGTGCATCCAAGCTCAATCCAGCGATTTCCGAGAATTTCCCTTTCCTGTGTGAGCCAGTGCTACCAGCCTAAGTGCCCATAGCGAGAGAAGCTAGCTGACGCCTTGTCCAAAAGCCAACTTTACTTCGGAAGTTGAGCTCACCTTCATCGCTCACGTAGAGTTGCACAATGCCTGCAGAATGAGTTTCCAACATCTGCACCAGAGCTGTTTGTTCAGAGGCTTGAGAGACGCAATTATTGAAAAAGCAGACCTGAGGGTGTCTCCAGCTGCAGTGGAGTGGTATTCTGGGTACCTCCTGCTTAGAGTACGGCAACGTTCTCAGTGGGCCCACAACTTGAAAGAACCGCAGCTGGTTGAAAGCTGGCTTGTAGGCATGCCTTCCTTGTGCGAGCTGAAGTCAGGGCAGGACCTCCCACATCCTGACTGCCCGTAGACCAATGACCCCCAGAACCTTATTTAAGGTGCCAGAAGAGGTTGTGGTTGAAAAGCATATGGAAGTAACAGGACTCGCTCAAGTGAATCTGAAGTCCAAATTACAGACATATGATCAAACTTCCTTTGTTCATGAGAGTGTAGCTTCGGAGTCCCAGCTCCCATCAATAAGTGTCTAGCAGCCACTGCCTGGAAAGCGTACACACTTCCAAAGAGTTGAGCCTTATGGCCTATCACTCCCACATCCTGACTGCCTTTACTGTTCGCGTTGTATCCAGCATTCATTTCTACGCGCACAGGAGCAAAGAGCACCAATGACTGGCTGTCAATATTCGCGCCTAGCGACAGCTGCCTCCAAGGCATGCACACTGCTGGGTTGAGCTGATGGGGGCGGGATCGAACCTCCACATGCTGACCGCCTGTAGCCCGTTGGCCAGCCAAGGATTTTGTTGGACACGGATTCAAGCTTTGTGATGAAGGCAGTGTCTCTTTGCTCAATTCCGGACTTCTGATGACTTCCTCCTCCCTCAGATTGGTGGTACATACTAACTTCCAACCCTGAGTAACCTAGTTGCAAGCTCTCTCTCGGGGGAACTTCCTTCAGTGAGATGAGCTGATTTACGGGCCTTCATCCCCTTCCACACTGCTGCACATGATTATGAACATCGTCACTAGACATGTTTTGTCAAAAGCTCATGGGACGCAAGGGCAAGCTGCAGGCCTCAATGGTGCTGTCACTCGGTGCAGTAGAGCAATATTCAAGAAACGTCCTGACTCCATGCTGCTACGTTCTCACGGCCATAAGATCGCAGCTAGTGAAAGCTGCATTCGGCAGCTTCCTTTTGAGAGGATGACTCAAGAAACCGTCC
>NC_054833.1:102757411-102768071 GCF_018345385.1 Vulpes lagopus
CTTAAGGAAACCTTCCCTCAAGGGACCCTGCTCTACCACAGCATAACCGGCATGGAGGAAAGAAATCCCCAAGTCTTCTCTCCTCCAGCTTGCGTGTGGACAAGGGGCCCCAGTCCAGCTTCCTCTAGCATCCTGGCAACTAATGGGCAAAGACATCTGAGAGGCACTTGGAAAGTTCGCATCCCAAGGACACGGGCTCACCTCACCTGTAATAACCAGAAGATCTGAGGGACAACCTGCATCTGGATGGAATGGACATTTCTGTAGTAGGCCACTTAAGTCTTGTAGGAAATATACCTTTTTTCCTAGTAACAGGGAACATTCACCACAATATTCTGGGCTGTAACACAAGCTCCATAAGCATCAGAATACTGAAATATTACACATCATGTTCTCTGACACAGTGGGAAAAAATAGACATCAAGAATTCTGAGGTATCTAGAGAATCTCTCAAAATTTTAAATTAAGCAATACTCTTCCTCGAGGCTCATGGTTTGGAGAGGAAAACAGAAATGATATTTAAAACAGACTGACGATAAAGTACAACATACAGGAGGCCTGAGTGGTTCACTTGTTGAGCGTCTGCCTTTTGCTCAGGGCGTGATCCTGGAGTCCCGGATGGAGCCTACTTCTCCCTCTGCCTGTGTCTCTGCCTCTCTCCGTTTGTCTCTCGTGAACAAATAAATAAAATCTTTTAGAAAAATTTCCCTTCAATTTGTGAATTTTAAGTAAGGATGATACTTTCATTTGGAAGAATTCTTACAAAATAGAAGTAAGATGTAAACACCAGATCCCTTTCTAATTTAGTCACGTGGGAATCACTAAATGCTACCGAGCAGTAAAACGTGGCACCGTCGTCAGGCCACAAACCCAAAAATGGTGCAATATAAGGCAGCAAGAAACCTATGAATGAGTCGAATAAAGAAGGAAAGCCTAACGAAGAACTCCTTGACGTGCATTTAATCAAAATTCTTAAGAAATATATTAAAATACCTGCCATGTAGAATGAAGAGATTTCACTTTGTAATTTACAGACTGAAAAGCCTCTGGATCCTCCCAGCACACGTTATTCAAAGAGCTGTGATAAGAAGCACCTCGCAAACGTGCAGAGTTACCTGCACTGGGTAAGGGAAAGCTGCTGTCATCCCCCCGCCCCGGCAACTGTTTGACTGGTAATCCTTTGGTTTCCAACCTGCAGAAGCGATTCCTAAAGAACGCTTCTCTGTACCGTTTACAACCCGAACTTAAAATATGGTCAACTCAAGGTTCTAACAGTAGTACGGACCAGCCACCAGTTCTATATTTAATAGCAGATCATGACAATTTTCTTTGTGCTTGCTTGACAGCTAGACACAGTTTCGAGAAACGATTCCCCTGGAAATGACGCTACGCTATTGTTACGTATGTGAAGGCCAGGGAGCCAAGAGAAAAACAGCTCATTAATGGTGAATGACCAGGAAAGACAGTAAGTGTAAAGGATTAAAAAACAGTAATACAAAACAAACAGGCTCCACAGAACTGTGAAATAGGGGTGGGGAGATGAACAGAATAAATCTCTACAACACAAAATAAACACGAAGATCTAAGACTGTACTCCGCCTAGGAAATAAACAGAAATAAACATATACTCCTTGTTATAGAATCAAAAGCCTGAAAACCTAATACCAATAGAAAATGTTGGTAAATTTAAAAGAATTCCCTCAATTTGAGACCTTTTTGTCCTGTTCTAAGAAGCAATTCATAAGGAGAAAAAATATGACTTCCAAGTATACAGAATGAATGTAACTATCAGGAGTGGCCTAACCGGTGTGAAATAGAACAAAAAAGTACATTTCTTACAAAGCTGTAGAGAACAATAACTTTTGCATTCTGAAACCAGCTTAAAAATATTACTTGAAAAGGTGTTTGCCAAAGTTTTCAATAAGAAAGTGCTGGGCAGCCCGGGTGGCTCAGCCCAGGGCGTGATCCTGGAGACCTGGGACCCAGTCCCAAGTCGGCTCCCTGCATGGAGCCTGCTTCTCCCTCTGCCTGTGTCTCTGCCTCCCTCTCTTGCGCTCGCTCGCTCTCTCTCTCTCTCTCTGTCCCTCTCGGTTTCTCATGAGTAAATCAATAAAAATCTCTAAAAATTAAAAAAGAAGCTTATTATATAAAAGCCTATATCAGCATAAACTCGTCACGTTTTCCGTAATTGAAAACTTAGGCTCACTCATATAACTCCTGAATTAACAATTTAAATTATATTCTCATCTTAAGTAACAAAATGTTAACATGGGATAGGTTTACTGTTTTTCAAATAAATTAAAAATCTTTTATTCCTCGGGTCTAAGCTCTAAGCATTCAAAGTATTAATGCATACCACCTACGTAAACAGATGCTGTTTAAGGCCTTCAACCACGAGAATATGAAAGGATTCTCAGACCAAAACGTTTGAGAACCTATACCCTAAACCTTCACTGAACAGTGCTGTCTAAAGTATGTTTACCAAGTATACGAACAGCCTGTGTATTTGAACGATAATCACCACACAGTAAAAGCTAATTCACTATGAAGACTATGAGTATGCACCCAAAAGAGGAAGAGACTTAAACAGTCAACAGAAACATTCTTTTCGAATTGCCCAGTACACCATGAATCATGTAGTGTATCTTAGGAAAAGAAGAGCTCCACCGTGTGGTCTCCCTTATGCAGATAACGGTCTCCTGAACCGGTAATAAGCGACACTAATATACGCCAGCAGACATCTCTGATAAATATGCTGTCTCCTATCAAATCAATATATGCCATGTCACTCAACGCAAGAAGCCAAAACTCAAGCTAAGAGGAGCCTTAGGGAAGAACTCTCGATCACACAAATCCTCAAAAACAGTGTGTTTTCTAAATGTTCTAAGTTTTTTCTCAACATTCAGTAATACACTGATTTCTAAGATCATCAGAACTAAAAAGTAAGTTAGGCTCATGGAATTTTTATGATATTTGAGAGAAAGTGAGAACCTCTCTGTGAAAGCATCGGAACTATCCAAGAATATAATCAATTTCAAAATTCTCTAAATCTAAAACAGTACTAACAATCCATAACACAGATCTGACCAGAAAATAACTGGAGCAAAAATACTCCTGTGATGGTTCATTCTTTTCTTTTCCTTTTTTTTTAAATCTATTTTTTTTAATATACCTAAAAATTTTTTTTCAGTTTATTTATTTATGATAATCACAGAGAGAGAGAGAGAGAGAGCCAGAGACACAAGCAGAGGGAGAAGCAGGCTCCATGCACCGGGGGCCTGATGTGGGAATCAATCCCAGGTCTCCAGGATCATGCCCTGGGCCAAAGGCAGGTGCTTAATTGCTGAGCCACCCAGGGATTCCCAACATTCAGGCTCTTGTTCCATTTTGAGTTACTGTTTGTATATAATGTGAGGGAAAGGATCTAACTTCGTCCTTCCATATGTCACTCACCCAATTTTAGGTTCACAGTCACGTTGGTCACTTGTCTGTCTCCACCCCCACCTCCACCCCTCTACTCACCACCATTCTGCTGTTAAGTTTCAGAGAAATATTTTTTCCAGACTCCCTTATCAACTGACTCTCAGGTGAGATCAATCAATAGAGACCTAGTAGAAGAGCAGAGGACAGATGGCGGGAGAAGACATGGACTTTCTCTTCTCAAGCTTTAAGCACTGACTCCAGCAGTTGCTGTATGGACTCTGTGGCTGCATATTACACTAAACGACTCTTCCCTCTGTGGTTGCTAGACCTTCAGGGTGGTCCCACCATGCTTCTGGCTCCTCTATGGTCCTGCTTTCTAAATCCTGATAATAAAGCCCACTCCTTTCATTTCTATAGTCCTGGGTTGAGAGCAACTCCACCTGTTGCTAACCTCTGGACTCTCTTGTATTCACTGTTGACTTCTCAGCTCTTTCATATCTGTGAACACCTTATTAACTTCCTTCCTTTAAGAAACAATACCTGGAAATGTTTCTGTTTTCTCTCATCGGACTTGATTAATAAAATGTCTAACATGTTTCATTCTATGTTTAACTAGGTGCCGATGATGCCATTTCTAGCATATTGTAATTATTGGCACGTAAAAATAAAACCTATATATCACTCTTTCAGATGCGTTTAGTGGAAGCTAAAACCATAGTGATTTGAGACCACCTACATCCATTGTAAAATACAATGTGATGAACAAGACCTCGGCTGTCAAAAGTTCTACATGGTTTCTTGTATTCCACTTACCCCACAGAAAGTGTCTTAATGTAATATATTTTTATGCCTTAAATTCTTTTATTAATCACGGTAAGCTATTTCTCAGAAGCAAAAATTGGTACATTAGTTGAAGTTGTAAATTGTTTCTGAATCCGCAATTTGTGTTAAAATATCTCTTCTAGTTTGAGTTATTATATCATCACTGCAGAACAAACTTGCTGAAAACAACATAATACATATAATGTTTTATAGATAGTTATTGAACACAAAGGTTAACTTTTTTTGGGGGGGGGGAATGTGTCCCTTAAGTTGAGTGAAATGGTGTTTTGGGTATCTTGATAATGGAGATTGTGTATAACAGCCAGGAGATTTTTTTGTATGCCATGAGGCAAAACACGAGGGGAGGTGGCCAGGAAGTACCCTTTCTTTTGTGAAGGGGAAAAGGGCAATGTGGAGAGAGAAAATGGGATCTCAGGGAGATCACTTTTCGGAAAGGGTGTACATGACTTTGAGGGTTTGGAAATTCTTAAAGCTGTATGTGCCCTGGGCAAGTTTTTGTGTCCCATAAGGGTACATGTAACTCAGCATTATGTGGGAAATTGTCTTGATGCCATAGACGCGTGTAAAAACACCAAGACAAGCTATTTGCCACTGAACGAAAGACTTACAGACCACATTAAGATTCTTGAATCTTGCAGTTTATTGAATTAATTGAAAAGAGAAGAGGAAGCAAGGGAATCGAGATGGTATAGATTAATAGACTTAGGATAGAGTGCAAACAGGGTCAGAGGAGCATACTACTTAAGTCCTAAATTGTGCAGAGTCTGTATGTCTTGTCTCATTCTCTGATATTTCTAACTTGTCAGGGTCTCCATGCCCGCGGGGGGCCGGGGCCCAAGGGCTTCCGAGGCTTCCTACCTTGGAGGCTCTGACCCGAGGGCGCCCCCACGCTGGCCCTCCTCCTCGGGATCCCTGCGATGATCCAAGAAGTCCAACTAGAAGAGGCCGCAGCCGGGCCGCCGGCCCCCCAGGCCAGAAGCCGCGGCAGGTGCAGCAGCCGGCGCCCCGCCCCCAGCGAGCGCCGCGGAAGGGGCTCGCTCCGGGAGGAGGGGAGGAGGGGGGAGGGGAGGAGGGGGGAGGGGAGGAGGGGAGGAGGGAGGAGGGGGGAGGGGGAGGGGAGGAGGGGGAGGGGGAGGGGAGGAGGGAGGAGGGGGGGAGGAGGGGAGGAGGGGAGGAGGGGGGGAGGGGGAGGGGGGAGGGGGGAGGGGAGGAGGGGAGGACCCCGCGCCCCGGCCCCGCGTGCGCCCCGGCCCCGCGCGCGCCCGCAGACGCGCTCCGTCGCCAGTGTCCGCAGCCCCCGCCCCACGGCGAGTCGGGCTCGCGCCATCCTGTGCCCCCAGCACCCCTGCGCGGGCCGAGCCGCGTTGGACCCTTGCACAGTCTCAGCCCCGCCCCCGCCCGTTCCTAGCGTGTCCCGGCCGCCGCCGCCGCCGCCGCCGAAACCGCTCCATCTCTGCGCACACTGTCCAGGTGGGACGCGCCGCCACGCCTACAGGTGTTCTTAGAGTGCGGGTTGTGGCGGAGGGGGGAGGGGGGAGGGGGGGGGGGGTGGGGGGAGCGGGAGGGCGGCCGCGGGGAGGGAGGGGCGGAGGGGGGAGGGCGGAGAGGTCTGCGAGCCGCGCGCGCCCAGCCCCGCGTGCGGTCTCCGGGCCCGCCCCACCCCCACCCTGCCCGTGCCGGAGGCGGCTGCGGCTGCGGCTGCGGCTGCGGCTGCGGGGGAGGAGGCGGCATGTTTGGGATCCGAGGCGAAGGGACAGGACGGTCGCGTGCGTGAGACGCTGCCCGGCCCGGCCCGGCCCCGGTCCTCCCGCCGACGTGGAGCTGCGCCTGGACTCGCCTTGGGCACCTCCCGCGTCGTGCAGCTCCGCGCGGCCGGGTGGGTCTTTGGAGAAGGACACTCCTCGCGGGCGGGCAGGTGGCGGGAGCGTTAGGCAGCCTGAGGAGGGGGGTAGCGTCGGGGAACGGAAAGCTCCGCCCGGGGCTCCGTGCGCTGTGACCGGGGAAGCCGTGGAGCGTCCGCTCTGCCAGGCGTGGCAGCAGCCTGGTCCCCAGCCGTCAGGGTTACACAGCGCCGGACGCTGCTCGGGTGCCACTGCCACTGATTTTAGTCTCCGTGTTTTGAGGCCTCCCGAAGGACTGTGGCCCTGTTTTCTAAATTGAGAATCAAGCCGCTTGCAGGTTTGTGAGCAGGAGCAGACTTCTAGGAAGAGCGGCGTGGGACCCCTGAGGCTCCCAGGGGATGCTGACCTGGATTGCTCCTGTGCTGGCGGGTGCCTCAGCGGCCCTCGGGGAGGCTGCCTTACAAGCTGTAAGCGGTTTCGTTGGAAAGAAATTAGTGTCTATCTGGGAGGAAGGGACCTAAGGTCTTAGTGTGTGCTAGGAGTCCGAACTCTGGAAACGGAATTGCGTTAGCTGTGCAGAGATTGACTTGAGGAGCAAACTGAGGACGGATCTCCTGGAGGATGTTTCAGAGACACTGGGTTTGATCGGATAGGATGAACACGTTTTCCATGGTGCTTGGCAACAAAGGATGCGCTTCATTGTACTTCATTATTGCAGATGTCTTACTTCTGGGCATCTTCAAGCAGAGGTCTGGAGCAGCCTACGTCTAGAGCGGCAGTGTCCAATGTTGTGGAACCTTCTGCCATGTTGGAAATACTCTGTCAACTGTGCTGTACTAAGATGGTATCCACTAGCCTCAGGTGACTCTCGGTCGCTTGCACGGTGACCAGTGCGTCGAGGAACTTAATTTTCAATTAGTTTACATATAAACAACCACGAGTGGCTGGTCCTTGTCTTACTGGACAATGTAATCTTAGAATTTAGACCTTGAGACCCCTTCTGATTCTTGACTTGGTCGAGTTTTAAGTCAAAGAAGCCAAGTCTCAGGCACTGTTTTACAGTAGCTCCCCACCCCCTCCCGCGCAGAGCTGTCCTTCTATCTTAGTGCTTGGTGAATAACTCGGGTTCAGGTTTCCTGTATCAAGCTCAGCCCCCGTTGCCCAAAGCTGTCAAGTTAGAGGATGTATTAAGAAGACAAATTTCACAGCAAGGTGGAGAATGAGCTGAGATAGAAAGAAAGTAGCTCTGAAGAGTGCTTAGAGAGAGCCATAACAGTAGAACAAGTAGAGGAGGATGGAAGAACATGAAGGAGAATTCATTTGGTTTCTTACAGATTATAGGGTGCAGAAGGAGTCAAAGACAGTGACAGAGGATGACTAGAGGCAGTAGTGATGTCACTACTGAAAAGTATTTCATGAGGCACCTAAGTACTTAATGCTTGTTGAATTGCATTTAAGTATTTTAGTGAAAATATTCAAATTTCTTTAGGTAATGGAGAAAGAGTAACCTCAATTTGTCGTCTAAAAGCTCTTAGCCGACTAATTAAGTGAATATTCTTAAGGTCTTTCTGAATATAGTAATCATAGGTATTTACATTGTGTGCTTACTGTATATGCTAAGAGGCATTCTGAGTGCTTTGTGCATATTATTAGTTCATTAAATCCTCAGGGCAACCCTAAGAGTGGGGGTTTATCATTCCCCCTGTGAAGATGAAGGAACTGAAACACAAAGAAGTTAAATAATTTGCCCGAAGTCCTAGTAGAGTAGCAGAACTGGGATTTGAACCTGGGCAGTCTGACTTCTCCTAGTTTAACACAGATCATTTAAAGTTTGCAGTACTGCTTTATTTTCTGATATATATCGGAATCTACAGATCATTTTTAATCGAAGGAAAATCATATTGCAAAATTTATACGGACATGAAATAAGAGCTAACATTTATTGAGCACTTACTGAGTCCTAGTCGAGGCTATATACTTTCACTATTTTAATGTTATTTTCACTAATTCTTGTTTATGCATTAAATAAAATAGCATATATTAGGATTGGCATCTACTTTCCCCCTTATGCATCAAATTACTTTTATTGGGGGGGAGCCACTTTTTTTTTAAATTGAAGATTTACTTAACCAGAAGATTATAAAATATCCTAGTGCTTGCTTCTGATCTACTGATTGACTTTATTTTCATTATTTCAATTTTAGGCTTTGGTTCAGGTGGGAATCAAATCATGCAGTGGTTTTCTAATTTTGTATTTCACTCTTTCTGTATGATAACTCTTACTTGGAACCCGAATATGTGAAATAGAAAAATCAGAGTTGTTCTCTGGTTCTAGCTAGAACTGGGAGAGTGTGCTTTGGGATCTTTAGGAGCTCCTTGAGATATTGCCTGTGAACCTTGGGGCTCCCTGGAACACCATGGTTTTGAAAACCATGGAGTCCTGTCCAAGTATCTTAAGGAGTCTTTTTCTTCCCTTATCATGAAATTTGTACTAAAATGTTTATCCCTAGAGTGAGTAGTTTTTTGATACCGTCTTTGACGAAGCAGTTTTTTCCTCGTTACTATTGCATTTTAAAGGTCTGTGTATTTGAGAGGGAGAGAGAGTGTGGGCCCCATGGGTGGTAGGAGAGCCAGAGGCAGAGGAAGAGAGAATCCCAAGCTGACTCTGTGCTGAGTGTGGAGCCTTAGGCGGGGCTCAATCCCGGGTCCCTGAGATCATGACCTGAGTGGGAACCAAGAGTTGGATGCATAACTGACTGCACCACCCAGGTGCCCTCTCTTTACTATTTCATTTTAATAAAGAACACTAAGTGGGAGCAAGTCCGACTTATGAACAAATTAGAAGTTTAAAATTTTGCATACCCTTTGAAGTAATTTATAATTGCATCCATTTTCCATACACACACTTATAGTTAAATACATTTTTGTAAGCTTTGTTTCTTTTTTACTTAGATGGAAAATAGTGCCGCCAGCCCAATGCCTACTGCTGCTTCAAGTAGTGGAAGAAGAACTGGGAAGTCCATGAGCTTTGCAGCGGGGTTACAAAGCATGATGTAAGTCAGTCTCTGCATCACACATTACTGTTTGGATTCATGTTGATGAAAGATCATAGAAATAAGAACATTTCTAAAACTTGACTTGGGAATGTGTACTTATTAATCAAGTAAAAATGAAATAGTCTGATAATAGGTTAAATAGCCATATGCAAAAGGAGCAAAATTGGTTAAAAAATGCTACAGTGGTACCGTATTTGACAACTAAGTAGGGTTCGTCTTTAGAAAAGAACGAACCATCACAGAAGTATTTTTGCTCCAGTTATTATCTGGTCAGATCTGTGTTATGGATTGTTAGTACTGTTTTAGATTTAGAGAATTTTGAAATTGATTATATTCTTGGATAGTTCAGGTGCTTTCACAGAGAGGTTCTCACTTTCTCTCAAATATCATAAAAATTCCATGAGCCTAACTTACTTTTTAGTTCTGATGATCTTAGAAATCAGTGTATTACTGAATGTTGAGAAAAGACTTAGAACATTTAGAAAACACACTGTTTTTGAGGATTTGTGTGATCGAGAGTTCTTCCCTAAGGCTCCTCTTAGCTTGAGTTTTGGCTTCTTGCATTGAGTGACATGGCATATATTGATTTGATAGGAGACAGCATATTTATCAGAGATGTCTGCTGGCGTATATTAGTGTCGCTTATTACCGGTTCAGGAGACCGTTATCTGCATAAGGGAGACCACACGGTGGAGCTCTTCTTTTCCTAAGATACACTACATGATTCATGGCCTACTGGGCAATTTGAAAAGAATGTTTCTGTTGACTGTTTAAGTCTCTTCCTCTTTTGGGTGCATACTCATAGTCTTCATAGTGAATTAGCTTTTACTGTGTGGTGATTATCGTTCAAATACACAGGCTGTTCGTATATTTGGTAAACATACTTTAGACAGCACTGTTCAGTGAAGGTTTAGGGTATAGGTTCTCAAACGTTTTGGTCTGAGAATCCTTTCATATTCTTCTGTTTACGTAGGTGGTATGCATTAATACTTTTAATGCTTAGAGTTTAGACCCGAGGAATAAAAGATTTTTAATTTATTTGAAAAACAGTAAACCTATCCCATGTTAACATTTTGTTACTTAAGATGAGAATATAATTTAAATTGTTAATTCAGGAGTTATATGAGTGAGCCTAAGTTTTCAATTACGGAAAACGTGACGAGTTTATGCTGATATAGGCTTTTATATAATAAGCTTCTTTTTTAATTTTTAGAGATTTTTATTGATTTACTCATGAGAAACCGAGAGAGAGAGAGAGAGAGAGAGAGCACGCGCACAAGAGAGGGAGGCAGAGACACAGGCAGAGGGAGAAGCAGGCTCCATGCAGGGAGCCGACTTGGGACTGGGTCCCAGGTCTCCAGGATCACGCCCTGGGCTGAGCCACCCGGGCTGCCCAGCACTTTCTTATTGAAAACTTTGGCAAACACCTTTTCAAGTAATATTTTTAAGCTGGATTCAGAATGCAAAAATTATTGTTCTCTACAGCTTTGTAAGAAA